>NC_066238.1:18845690-19167281 GCF_024542735.1 Bombus huntii
ACGTTATAACGTATTACGTTATATGGTATTACGTTATAACGTATTACGTTATATGGTATAACGTTATAACGTATTACGTTATATGATATTACGTCATAACGTAACACGTTATATGGTATAACGTTATAACGTATTACGTTATATTGTATTACGTCATAACGTATTACGTTATATGGTATAACGTTATAACGTTTTACCTTATATGGTATAACGTTATAACGTATTACGTTATATGGTATAACGTTATAATGTATTACGATATATGGTATAACGTTATAACGTATTACGTTATATGGTATAACGTTATAACGTATTACCTTATATGGTATAACGTTATGTGGTATAACGTTATAACGTATTACCTTATATGGTATTACGTCATATGGTATAACGTTATAACGTATTACGTTATATGGTATCACGTTATAACGTATTACGTTATACGGTATTACGTCACAACGTATTACGTTATATGGAATAACGTTATAACGTATTACGTTATATGGTATAACGTTATAACGTATTACCTTATATGGTATAACGTCATATGGTATAACGTTGTAACGTATTACGTTATATGGTATTACGTTATAACGTATTCCGTTATATGGTATAACGTTATAACGTATTATGTTATATGGTATTACGTTATAACGTATTACGTTATATGGTATAACGTTATAACGTATTACGTTATATGGTATTACGTCAAAACGTATTACGTTATATGGTATAACGTTTTTAACGTATTACGTTATATGGTATTACGTTATAACGTATTACGTTATATGGTATAACGTTAGAACGTATTACGTTATATGGTATCACGTTATAACGTATTACGTTATATGGTATTACCTCACAACGTATTACGTTATATGGAATAACGTTATAACGTATAACGTTATGTGGTATAACGTTATAACGTATTACCTTATATGGTATTACGTCATATGGTATAACGTTATAACGTATTACGTTATATGGTATCACGTTATAACGTATTACGTTATACGGTATTACGTCACAACGTATTACGTTATATGGTATAACGTTATAACGTATTACGTTATATGGTATTACGTTATAACGTATTACGTTATATGGTATAACGTTATAACGTATTACGTTATATGGTATTACATCAAAACGTATTACGTTATATGGTATTACGTCATAACGTAATACGTTATATGGTATAACGTTATAACGTATTACGTTATATGCTATAACGTCATATGGTATAACGTTATAACGTATTACGTCATATGGTACAACGTTAGAACGTATTACGTTATATGTTATAACGTCAAATGGTATAACGTCATAACGTATTACGTTATATGGTATCACGTCATAACGTATTACGTTGTATGGTATTACGTTATAACGTATTACGTTATATGGTATAACGTAATATGGCATAACGTTATAACGTATTACGTTATATGGTATTAAGTTATAACGTATTACGTTATATGGTATAACGTTATAACGTATTACCTTATATGGTATAACGTCATATGGTATAACGTTATAACGTATTACGTTATATGCTATAACGTCATATGGTATAACGTTATAACGTATTACGTTATATGGTACAACGTTAGAACGTATTACGTTATATGTTATAACGTCAAATGGTATAACGTCATAACGTATTACGTTATATGGTATTACGTCAAAACGTATTACGTTATATGGTATAACGTTTTTAACGTATTGCGTTATATGGTATTACGTTATAACGTATTACGTTATATGGTATAACGTTATAACGTATTACGTTATATGCTATAACGTCATATGGTATAACGTTATAACGTATTACGTCATATGGTATAACGTTATAACGTATTACGTTATATGGTACAACGTTAGAACGTATTACGTTATATGTTATAACGTCAAATGGTATAACGTCATAACGTATTACGTTATATGGTATTACGTCAAAACGTATTACGTTATATGGTATAACGTTTTTAACGTATTGCGTTATATGGTATTACGTTATAACGTATTACGTTATATGGTATAACGTTATAACGTATTACGATATATGGTATAACGTTATAACGTATTACGTTATATGGTATAACGTTATAACGTATTACGTTATATGGTATAACGTTATGTGGTATAACGTTATAACGTATTACCTTATATGGTATTACGTCATATGGTATAACGTTATAACGTATTACGTTATATGGTATCACGTTATAACGTATTACGTTATATGGTATTACGTCACAACGTATTACGTTATATGGAATAACGTTATAACGTATTACGTTATATGGTATAACGTTATAACGTATTACCTTATATGGTATAACGTCATATGGTATAACGTTGTAACGTATTACGTTATATGGTATTACGTCACAACGTATTACGTTATATGGTATAACGTTATAACGTATTACGTTATATGGTATTACGTCAAAACGTATAACGTTATATGGTATAACGTTTTTAACGTATTACGTTATATGGTATTACGTTATAACGTATTACGTTATACGGCATAACGTTATAACGTATTACGTTATATGGTATTACGTTATAACGTATTACGTTATATGGTATAACGTTATAACGTATTACGTTATATGATATTACGTCATAACGTAACACGTTATATGGTATAACGTTATAACGTATTACGTTATATTGTATTACGTCATAACGTATTACGTTATATGGTATAACGTTATAACGTTTTACCTTATATGGTATAACGTTATAACGTATTACGTTATATGGTATAACGTTATAACGTATTACGATATATGGTATAACGTTATAACGTATTACGTTATATGGTATAACGTTATAACGTATTACCTTATATGGTATAACGTTATGTGGTATAACGTTATAACGTATTACCTTATATGGTATTACGTCATATGGTATAACGTTATAACGTATTACGTTATATGGTATCACGTTATAACGTATTACGTTATACGGTATTACGTCACAACGTATTACGTTATATGGAATAACGTTATAACGTATTACGTTATATGGTATAACGTTATAACGTATTACCTTATATGGTATAACGTCATATGGTATAACGTTGTAACGTATTACGTTATATGGTATTACGTTATAACGTATTCCGTTATATGGTATAACGTTATAACGTATTATGTTATATGGTATTACGTTATAACGTATTACGTTATATGGTATAACGTTATAACGTATTACGTTATATGGTATTACGTCAAAACGTATTACGTTATATGGTATAACGTTTTTAACGTATTACGTTATATGGTATTACGTTATAACGTATTACGTTATATGGTATAACGTTAGAACGTATTACGTTATATGGTATCACGTTATAACGTATTACGTTATATGGTATTACCTCACAACGTATTACGTTATATGGAATAACGTTATAACGTATAACGTTATGTGGTATAACGTTATAACGTATTACCTTATATGGTATTACGTCATATGGTATAACGTTATAACGTATTACGTTATATGGTATCACGTTATAACGTATTACGTTATATGGTATTACGTTATAACGTATTACGATATATGGTATAACGTTATAACGTATTACGTTATATGGTATAACGTTATAACGTATTACGTTATATGGTATAACGTTATAACGTATTACGTTGTATGGTATTACGTTATAACGTATTACGTTATATGGTATAACGTTATAACGTATTACGTTATATGGTATAACGTCATAACGTAACACGTTATATGGTATAACGTTATAACGTATTACGTTATATTGTATTACGTCATAACGTATTACGTTATATGGTATAACGTTATAACGTATTACGTTATATGGTATAACGTTATAACGTATTACGTTATATGGTATAACGTTATAACGTATTACGTTATATGGTATAACGTTATAACGTATTACGTTATATGGTATAACGTTATAACGTATTACCTTATATGGTATAACGTTATAACGTATTACGTTATATGGTATAACGTTATAACGTATTACGTTATATGGTATAACGTTATAACGTATTACGTTATATGGTATAACGTTATAACGTATTACCTTATATGGTATAATGTCATATGGTATAACGTTGTAACGTATTACGTTATATGGTATAACGTTTTTAACGTATTGCGTTATATGGTATTACGTCATAACGTATTACGTTATATGGTATAACGTTATAACGTATTACGTTATATGGTATTACGTTATAACGTATTACGTTATATGGTATAACGTTATAACGTATTACGTTATATGGTATTACGTCATAACGTAACACGTTATATGGTATAACGTTATAACGCATTACGTTATATTGTATTACGTCATAACGTATTACGTTATATGGTATAACGTTATAACGTTTTACCTTATATGGTATAACGTTATAACGTATTACGTTATATGGTATAACGTTATAACGTATTACGATATATGGTATAACGTTATAACGTATTACGTTATATGGTATAACGTTATAACGTATTACGTTATATGGTATAACGTTATGTGGTATAACGTTGTAACGTATTACGTTATATGGTATTACGTTATAACGTATTACGTTATATGGTATAACGTTATAACGTGTTACGTTATATGGTATTACGTTATAACGTATTACGTTATATGGTATAACGTTATAACGTATTACGTTATATGGTATTACGTCAAAACGTATTACGTTATATGGTATAACGTTTTTAACGTATTACGTTATATGGTATTACGTTATAACGTATTACGTTATATGGTATAACGTTATAACGTATTACGTTATATGGTATAACGTTATGTGGTATAACGTTATAACGTATTACCTTATATGGTATTACGTCATATGGTATAACGTTATAACGTATTACGTTATATGGTATTACGTTATAACGTATTACGTTATATGGAATAACGTTATAACGTATTACGTTATATGGTATTACGTCATAACGTAACACGTTATATGGTATAACGTTATAACGTATTACGTTATATTGTATTACATCATAACGTATTACGTTATATGGTATAACGTTTTTAACGTATTACGTTATATGGTATTACGTTATAACGTATTACGTTATATGGTATTACGTTATAACGTATTACGTTATATGGTATAACGTTATAACGTATTACGTTATGTGGTATTACGTTATAACGTATTACGTTATATTGTATTACATCATAACGTATTACGTTATATGGTATAACGTTTTTAACGTATTACGTTATATGGTATTACGTTATAACGTATTACGTTATATGGTATAACGTTATAACGTATTACGTTATATGGTATAACGTTTTTAACGTATTACGTTATATGGTATTACGTTATAACGTATTACGTTATATGGTATAACGTTATAACGTATTACGTTATATGGTATAACGTTATGTGGTATAACGTTATAACGTATTACCTTATATGGTATTACGTCATATGGTATAACGTTATAACGTATTACGTTATATGGTATATCGTTATAACGTATTACGTTATGTGGTATTACGTTATAACGTATTACGTTATATGGAATAACGTTGTAACGTATTACGTTATATGGTATAACGTTATAACGTATTACCTTATATGGTATAACGTCATATGGTATAACGTTGTAACGTATTACGTTATATGGTATTACGTTATAACGTATTCCGTTATATGGTATAACGTTATAACGTATTATGTTATATGGTATTACGTTATAACGTATTACGTTATATGGTATAACGTTATAACGTATTACGTTATATGGTATTACGTCAAAACGTATTACGTTATATGGTATAACGTTTTTAACGTATTACGTTATATGGTATTACGTTATAACGTATTACGTTATATGGTATAACGTTAGAACGTATTACGTTATATGGTATCACGTTATAACGTATTACGTTATATGGTATTACCTCACAACGTATTACGTTATATGGAATAACGTTATAACGTATAACGTTATGTGGTATAACGTTATAACGTATTACCTTATATGGTATTACGTCATATGGTATAACGTTATAACGTATTACGTTATATGGTATCACGTTATAACGTATTACGTTATACGGTATTACGTCACAACGTATTACGTTATATGGTATAACGTTATAACGTATTACGTTATATGGTATAACGTTTTTAACGTATTACGTTATATGGTATTACGTTATAACGTATTACGATATATGGTATAACGTTATAACGTATTACGTTATATGGTATTACGTTATAACGTATTACGTTATATGGTATAACGTTATAACGTATTACGTTATATGGTATAACGTTATAACGTATTACGTTATATGGTATAACGTTATAACGTATTACGTTATATGGTATAACGTTATAACGTATTACCTTATATGGTATTACGTTATAACGTATTACGTTATATGGTATAACGTTATAACGTATTACGTTATATGGTATTACGTTATAACGTATTACGATATATGGTATAACGTTATAACGTATTACGTTATATGGTATAACGTTATAACGTATTACGTTATATGGTATAACGTTATAACGTATTACGTTGTATGGTATTACGTTATAACGTATTACGTTATATGGTATAACGTTATAACGTATTACGTTATATGGTATAACGTCATAACGTAACACGTTATATGGTATAACGTTATAACGTATTACGTTATATTGTATTACGTCATAACGTATTACGTTATATGGTATAACGTTATAACGTATTACGTTATATGGTATAACGTTATAACGTATTACGTTATATGGTATAACGTTATAACGTATTACGTTATATGGTATAACGTTATAACGTATTACGTTATATGGTATAACGTTATAACGTATTACCTTATATGGTATAATGTCATATGGTATAACGTTGTAACGTATTACGTTATATGGTATAACGTTTTTAACGTATTGCGTTATATGGTATTACGTCATAACGTATTACGTTATATGGTATAACGTTATAACGTATTACGTTATATGGTATTACGTTATAACGTATTACGTTATATGGTATAACGTTATAACGTATTACGTTATATGGTATTACGTCATAACGTAACACGTTATATGGTATAACGTTATAACGTATTACGTTATATTGTATTACGTCATAACGTATTACTTTATATGGTATAACGTTATAACGTTTTACCTTATATGGTATAACGTTATAACGTATTACGTTATATGGTATAACGTTATAACGTATTACGATATATGGTATAACGTTATAACGTATTACGTTATATGGTATAACGTTATAACGTATTACGTTATATGGTATAACGTTATGTGGTATAACGTTGTAACGTATTACGTTATATGGTATTACGTTATAACGTATTACGTTATATGGTATAACGTTATAAGGTGTTACGTTATATGGTATTACGTTATAACGTATTACGTTATATGGTATAACGTTATAACGTATTACGTTATATGGTATTACGTCAAAACGTATTACGTTATATGGTATAACGTTTTTAACGTATTACGTTATATGGTATTACGTTATAACGTATTACGTTATATGGTATAACGTTATAACGTATTACGTTATATGGTATAACGTTATGTGGTATAACGTTATAACGTATTACCTTATATGGTATTACGTCATATGGTATAACGTTATAACGTATTACGTTATATGGTATTACGTTATAACGTATTACGTTATATGGAATAACGTTATAACGTATTACGTTATATGGTATTACGTCATAACGTAACACGTTATATGGTATAACGTTATAACGTATTACGTTATATTGTATTACATCATAACGTATTACGTTATATGGTATAACGTTTTTAACGTATTACGTTATATGGTATTACGTTATAACGTATTACGTTATATGGTATTACGTTATAACGTATTACGTTATATGGTATAACGTTATAACGTATTACGTTATGTGGTATTACGTTATAACGTATTACGTTATATTGTATTACATCATAACGTATTACGTTATATGGTATAACGTTTTTAACGTATTACGTTATATGGTATTACGTTATAACGTATTACGTTATATGGTATAACGTTATAACGTATTACGTTATATGGTATAACGTTTTTAACGTATTACGTTATATGGTATTACGTTATAACGTATTACGTTATATGGTATAACGTTATAACGTATTACGTTATATGGTATAACGTTATGTGGTATAACGTTATAACGTATTACCTTATATGGTATTACGTCATATGGTATAACGTTATAACGTATTACGTTATATGGTATAACGTTATAACGTATTACGTTATGTGGTATTACGTTATAACGTATTACGTTATATGGAATAACGTTGTAACGTATTACGTTATATGGTATTACGTTATAACGTATTACGTTATATGGTATAACGTTATAACGTGTTACGTTATATGGTATTACGTTATAACGTATTACGTTATATGGTATTACGTTATAACGTATTACGTTATATGGTATAACGTTATAACGTATTACGTTATATCGTATTACGTCAAAACGTATTACGTTATATGGTATAACGTTTTTAACGTATTACGTTATATGGTATTACGTTATAACGTATTACGTTATATGGTATAACGTTATAACGTATTACGTTATATGGTATTTCGTTATAACGTATTACGTTATATGGTATAACGTTATAACGTATTACGTTATATGGTATTACGTTATAACGTATTACGTTATATGGTATAACGTTATAACGTATTACGTTATATGGTATTACGTCAAAACGTATTACGTTATATGGTATAACGTTTTTAACGTATTACGTTATATGGTATTACGTTATAACGTATTACGTTATATGGTATAACGTTATAACGTATTACGTTATATGGTATAACGTTATGTGGTATAACGTTATAACGTATTACCTTATATGGTATTACGTCATATGGTATAACGTTATAACGTTTTACCTTATATGGTATAACGTTATAACGTATTACGTTATATGGTATAACGTTATAACGTATTACGATATATGGTATAACGTTATAACGTATTACGTTATATGGTATAACGTTATAACGTATTACGTTATATGGTATAACGTTATGTGGTATAACGTTGTAACGTATTACGTTATATGGTATTACGTTATAACGTATTACGTTATATGGTATAACGTTATAACGTGTTACGTTATATGGTATTACGTTATAACGTATTACGTTATATGGTATAACGTTATAACGTATTACGTTATATGGTATAACGTTATAACGTATTACGTTATATGCTATAACGTCATATGGTATAACGTTATAACGTATTACGTTATATGGTATTACGTTATAACGTATTACGTTATATGGTATAACGTTATAACGTATTACCTTATATGGTATAACGTCATATAGTATAACGTTATAACGTATAACGTTATATGGTATAACGTTATAACGTATTATGTTATATGGTATTACATCAAAACGTATTACGTTATATGGTATAACGTTATAACGTATTACGTTATATGGTATAACGTTATGTGGTATAGCGTTATAACGTATTACCTTATATGGTATTACGTCATATGGTATAACGTTATAACGTATTACGTTATATGGTATCACGTTATAACGTATTACGTTATATGGTATAACGTTATGTGGTATAACGTTATAACGTATTACCTTACATGGTATAACGTCATATGGTATAACGTTATAACGTATTACGTTATATGGTATTACGTTATAACGTATTACGTTATATGGTATAACGTTATAACGTATTACGTTATATGGTATCACGTTATAACGTATTACGTTATATGGTATTACGTCACAACGTATTACGTTATATGGAATAACGTTATAACGTATTACGTTATATGGTATAACGTTATAACGTATTACATTACATGGTATAACGTCATATGGTGTAACGTTATAACGTATTACCTTATATGGTATAACGTCATATAGTATAACGTTATAACGTATTACGTTATATGGTATAACGTTATAACGTATTATGTTATATGGTATTACATCAAAACGTATTACGTTATATGGTATAACGTTATAACGTATTACGTTATATGGTATTACATCAAAACGTATTACGTTATATGGTATTACGTCATAACGTAATACGTTATATGGTATAACGTTATAACGTATTACGTTATATGCTATAACGTCATATGGTATAACGTTATAACGTATTACGTCATATGGTACAACGTTAGAACGTATTACGTTATATGTTATAACGTCAAATGGTATAACGTCATAACGTATTACGTTATATGGTATCACGTCATAACGTATTACGTTGTATGGTATTACGTTATAACGTATTACGTTATATGGTATAACGTAATATGGCATAACGTTATAACGTATTACGTTATATGGTATAACGTTATAACGTATTACCTTATATGGTATAACGTCATATGGTATAACGTTATAACGTATTACGTTATATGCTATAACGTCATATGGTATAACGTTATAACGTATTACGTTATATGGTACAACGTTAGAACGTATTACGTTATATGTTATAACGTCAAATGGTATAACGTCATAACGTATTACGTTATATGGTATTACGTCAAAACGTATTACGTTATATGGTATAACGTTTTTAACGTATTGCGTTATATGGTATTACGTTATAACGTATTATGTTATATGGTATAACGTTATAACGTATTACGTTATATGCTATAACGTCATATGGTATAACGTTATAACGTATTACGTCATATGGTATAACGTTATAACGTATTACGTTATATGGTACAACGTTAGAACGTATTACGTTATATGTTATAACGTCAAATGGTATAACGTCATAACGTATTACGTTATATGGTATTACGTCAAAACGTATTACGTTATATGGTATAACGTTTTTAACGTATTGCGTTATATGGTATTACGTTATAACGTATTACGTTATATGGTATAACGTTATAACGTATTACGTTATATGGTATAACGTTATGTGGTATAACGTTATAACGTATTACCTTATATGGTATTACGTCATATGGTATAACGTTATAACGTATTACGTTATATGGTATCACGTTATAACGTATTACGTTATATGGTATTACGTCACAACGTATTACGTTATATGGAATAACGTTATAACGTATTACGTTATATGGTATAACGTTATAACGTATTACCTTATATGGTATAACGTCATATGGTATAACGTTGTAACGTATTACGTTATATGGTATTACGTCACAACGTATTACGTTATATGGTATAACGTTATAACGTATTACGTTATATGGTATTACGTCAAAACGTATAACGTTATATGGTATAACGTTTTTAACGTATTACGTTATATGGTATTACGTTATAACGTATTACGTTATACGGCATAACGTTATAACGTATTACGTTATATGGTATAACGTTATAACGTATTACGTTATATGGTATAACGTTATAACGTATTACCTTATATGGTATAACGTTATGTGGTATAACGTTATAACGTATTACCTTATATGGTATTACGTCATATGGTATAACGTTATAACGTATTACGTTATATGGTATCACGTTATAACGTATTACGTTATACGGTATTACGTCACAACGTATTACGTTATATGGAATAACGTTATAACGTATTACGTTATATGGTATAACGTTATAACGTATTACCTTATATGGTATAACGTCATATGGTATAACGTTGTAACGTATTACGTTATATGGTATTACGTTATAACGTATTCCGTTATATGGTATAACGTTATAACGTATTATGTTATATGGTATTACGTTATAACGTATTACGTTATATGGTATAACGTTATAACGTATTACGTTATATGGTATTACGTCAAAACGTATTACGTTATATGGTATAACGTTTTTAACGTATTACGTTATATGGTATTACGTTATAACGTATTACGTTATATGGTATAACGTTAGAACGTATTACGTTATATGGTATCACGTTATAACGTATTACGTTATATGGTATTACCTCACAACGTATTACGTTATATGGAATAACGTTATAACGTATAACGTTATGTGGTATAACGTTATAACGTATTACCTTATATGGTATTACGTCATATGGTATAACGTTATAACGTATTACGTTATATGGTATCACGTTATAACGTATTACGTTATACGGTATTACGTCACAACGTATTACGTTATATGGTATAACGTTATAACGTATTACGTTATATGGTATTACGTTATAACGTATTACGTTATATGGTATAACGTTATAACGTATTACGTTATATGGTATTACGTCAAAACGTATTACGTTATATGGTATAACGTTTTTAACGTATTACGTTATATGGTATTACGACAAAACGTATTACGTTATATGGTATAACGTTTTTAACGTATTACGTTATATGGTATTACGTTATAACGTATTACGTTATATGGTATAACGCTATAACGTATTACGTTATATGGTATTACGTTATAACGTATTACGTTATATGGTATAACGTTATAACGTATTACGTTATATGGTATTACGTCATAACGTAACACGTTATATGGTATAACGTTATAACGTATTACGTTATATTGTATTACGTCATAACGTATTACGTTATATGGTATAACGTTATAACGTTTTACCTTATATGGTATAACGTCATATGGTATAACGTTATAACGTATTACGTTATATGGTATAACGTTATAACGTATTACGTTACATGTTATAACGTTATAACGTATTACGTTATATGGTGTTACGTTATAAAGTATTACGCTATATGGTATAACGTTATAACGTATTACGTTATATGGTATAACGTTTTTAACGTATTACGTTATATGGTATTACGTTATAACGTATTACGTTATATGGTATTACGTTATAACGTATTACGTTATATGGTATAACGTTATAACGTATTACGTTATGTGGTATTACGTTATAACGTATTACGTTATATTGTATTACATCATAACGTATTACGTTATATGGTATAACGTTTTTAACGTATTACGTTATATGGTATTACGTTATAACGTATTACGTTATATGGTATAACGTTATAACGTATTACGTTATATGGTATAACGTTTTTAACGTATTACGTTATATGGTATTACGTTATAACGTATTACGTTATATGGTATAACGTTATAACGTATTACGTTATATGGTATAACGTTATGTGGTATAACGTTATAACGTATTACCTTATATGGTATTACGTCATATGGTCTAACGTTATAACGTATTACGTTATATGGTATAACGTTATAACGTATTACGTTATGTGGTATTACGTTATAACGTATTACGTTATATGGAATAACGTTGTAACGTATTACGTTATATGGTATTACGTTATAACGTATTACGTTATATGGTATAACGTTATAACGTGTTACGTTATATGGTATTACGTTATAACGTATTACGTTATATGGTATTACGTTATAACGTATTACGTTATATGGTATAACGTTATAACGTATTAAGTTATATCGTATTACGTCAAAACGTATTACGTTATATGGTATAACGTTTTTAACGTATTACGTTATATGGTATTACGTTATAACGTATTACGTTATATGGTATAACGTTTTTAACGTATTACGTTATATGGTATTACGTTATAACGTATTACGTTATATGGTATAACGTTATAACGTATTACGTTATATGGTATAACGTTTTTAACGTATTACGTTATATGGTATTACGTTATAACGTATTACGTTATATGGTATAACGTTATAACGTATTACGTTATATGGTATAACGTTATGTGGTATAACGTTATAACGTATTACCTTATATGGTATTACGTCATATGGTCTAACGTTATAACGTATTACGTTATATGGTATAACGTTATAACGTATTACGTTATATGGTATAACGTTTTTAACGTATTACGTTATATGGTATAACGTTATAACGTATTACGTTATATGGTATTACCTCACAACGTATTACGTTATATGGAATAACGTTATAACGTATAACTTTATGTGGTATAACGTTATAACGTATTACCTTATATGGTATTACGTCATATGGTATAACGTTATAACGTATTACGTTATATGGTATCACGTTATAACGTATTACGTTATACGGTATTACGTCACAACGTATTACGTTATATGGTATAACGTTATAACGTATTACGTTATATGGTATTACGTTATAACGTATTACGTTATATGGTATAACGTTATAACGTATTACGTTATATGGTATTACGTCAAAACGTATTACGTTATATGGTATAACGTTTTTAACGTATTACGTTATATGGTATTACGTCAAAACGTATTACGTTTTATGGTATAACGTTTTTAACGTATTACGTTATATGGTATTACGTTATAACGTATTACGTTATATGGTATAACGCTATAACGTATTACGTTATATGGTATTACGTTATAACGTATTACGTTATATGGTATAACGTTATAACGTATTACGTTATATGGTATTACGTCATAACGTAACACGTTATATGGTATAACGTTATAACGTATTACGTTATATGCTATAACGTCATATGGTATAACGTTATAACGTATTACGTCATATGGTACAACGTTAGAACGTATTACGTTATATGTTATAACGTCAAATGGTATAACGTCATAACGTATTACGTTATATGGTATCACGTCATAACGTATTACGTTGTATGGTATTACGTTATAACGTATTACGTTATATGGTATGACGTAATATGGCATAACGTTATAACGTATTACGTTATATGGTATAACGTTATAACGTATTACCTTATATGGTATAACGTCATATGGTATAACGTTATAACGTATTACGTTATATGCTATAACATCATATGGTATAACGTTATAACGTATTACGTTATATGGTACAACGTTAGAACGTATTACGTTATATGTTATAACGTCAAATGGTATAACGTCATAACGTATTACGTTATATGGTATTACGTCAAAACGTATTACGTTATATGGTATAACGTTTTTAACGTATTGCGTTATATGGTATTACGTTATAACGTATTACGTTATATGGTATAACGTTATAACGTATTACGTTATATGCTATAACGTCATATGGAATAACGTTATAACGTATTACGTCATATGGTATAACGTTATAACGTATTACGTTATATGGTACAACGTTAGAACGTATTACGTTATATGTTATAACGTCAAATGGTATAACGTCATAACGTATTACGTTATATGGTATTACGTCAAAACGTATTACGTTATATGGTATAACGTTTTTAACGTATTGCGTTATATGGTATTACGTTATAACGTATTACGTTATATGGTATAACGTTATAACGTATTACGATATATGGTATAACGTTATAACGTATTACGTTATATGGTATAACGTTATAACGTATTACGTTATATGGTATTACGTCAAAACGTATAACGTTATATGGTATAACGTTTTTAACGTATTACGTTATATGGTATTACGTTATAACGTATTACGTTATACGGCATAACGTTATAACGTATTACGTTATATGGTATCACGTTATAACGTATTACGTTATATGGTATTACGTCACAACGTATTACGTTATATGGAATAACGTTATAACGTATTACGTTATATGGTATAACGTTATAACCTATTACCTTATATGGTATAACGTCATATGGTATAACGTTATAACGTATTACGTTATATGGTATTAAGTTATAACGTATTACGTTATATGGTATAACGTTATAACGTATTACCTTATATGGTATAACGTCATATGGTATAACGTTATAACGTATTACGTTATATGCTATAACGTCATATGGTATAACGTTATAACGTATTACGTTATATGGTACAACGTTATAACGTATTACGTTATATGGTATTACGTCAAAACGTATAACGTTATATGGTATAACGTTTTTAACGTATTACGTTATATGGTATTACGTTATAACGTATTACGTTATACGGCATAACGTTATAACGTATTACGTTATATGGTATCACGTTATAGCGTATTACGTTATACGGCATAACATTATAACGTATTACGTTATATGGTATCACGTTATAACGTATTACGTTATATGGTATTACGTCACAACGTATTACGTTATATGGAATAACGTCATAACGTAACACGTTATATGGTATAACGTTATGTGGTATAACGTTATAACGTATTACGTTATATGGTATCACGTTATAACGTATTACGTTATATGGTATTACGTCACAACGTATTACGTTATATGGAATAACGTTATAACGTATTACGTTATATGGTATAACGTTATAACGTATTACCTTATATGGTATAACGTCATATGGTATAACGTTGTAACGTATTACGTTATATGGTATTACGTTATAACGTATTACGTTATACGGCATAACGTTATAACGTATTACGTTATATGGTATAACGTTATAACGTATTACGTTATATGATATTACGTCATAACGTAACACGTTATATGGTATAACGTTATGTGGTATAACGTTATAACGTATTACGTCATATGGTACAACGTTAGAACGTATTACGTTATATGGTATAACGTTATAACGTATTACGTTATATGGTATTACGTTATAACGTATTACGATATATGGTATAACGTTATAACGTATTACCTTATATGGTATAACGTCATATAGTATAACGTTATAACGTATTACGTTATATGGTATAACGTTATAACGTATTAAGTTATATCGTATTACGTCAAAACGTATTACGTTATATGGTATAACGTTTTTAACGTATTACGTTATATGGTATTACGTTATAACGTATTACGTTATATGGTATAACGTTTTTAACGTATTACGTTATATGGTATTACGTTATAACGTATTACGTTATATGGTATAACGTTATAACGTATTACGTTATATGGTATAACGTTTTTAACGTATTACGTTATATGGTATTACGTTATAACGTATTACGTTATATGGTATAACGTTATAACGTATTACGTTATATGGTATAACGTTATGTGGTATAACGTTATAACGTATTACCTTATATGGTATTACGTCATATGGTCTAACGTTATAACGTATTACGTTATATGGTATAACGTTATAACGTATTACGTTATATGGTATAACGTTTTTAACGTATTACGTTATATGGTATAACGTTATAACGTATTACGTTATATGGTATTACGTCAAAACGTATTACGTTATATGGTATAACGTTTTTAACGTATTACGTTATATGGTATTACGTTATAACGTATTACGTTATATGGTATAACGTTAGAACGTATTACGTTATATGGTATCACGTTATAACGTATTACGTTATATGGTATTACCTCACAACGTATTACGTTATATGGAATAACGTTATAACGTATAACGTTATGTGGTATAACGTTATAACGTATTACCTTATATGGTATTACGTCATATGGTATAACGTTATAACGTATTACGTTATATGGTATCACGTTATAACGTATTACGTTATACGGTATTACGTCACAACGTATTACGTTATATGGTATAACGTTATAACGTATTACGTTATATGGTATTACGTTATAACGTATTACGTTATATGGTATAACGTTATAACGTATTACGTTATATGGTATTACGTCAAAACGTATTACGTTATATGGTATAACGTTTTTAACGTATTACGTTATATGGTATTACGTCAAAACGTATTACGTTATATGGTATAACGTTTTTAACGTATTACGTTATATGGTATTACGTTATAACGTATTACGTTATATGGTATAACGCTATAACGTATTACGTTATATGGTATTACGTTATAACGTATTACGTTATATGGTATAACGTTATAACGTATTACGTTATATGGTATTACGTCATAACGTAACACGTTATATGGTATAACGTTATAACGTATTACGTTATATGCTATAACGTCATATGGTATAACGTTATAACGTATTACGTCATATGGTACAACGTTAGAACGTATTACGTTATATGTTATAACGTCAAATGGTATAACGTCATAACGTATTACGTTATATGGTATCACGTCATAACGTATTACGTTGTATGGTATTACGTTATAACGTATTACGTTATATGGTATGACGTAATATGGCATAACGTTATAACGTATTACGTTATATGGTATAACGTTATAACGTATTACCTTATATGGTATAACGTCATATGGTATAACGTTATAACGTATTACGTTATATGCTATAACGTCATATGGTATAACGTTATAACGTATTACGTTATATGGTACAACGTTAGAACGTATTACGTTATATGTTATAACGTCAAATGGTATAACGTCATAACGTATTACGTTATATGGTATTACGTCAAAACGTATTACGTTATATGGTATAACGTTTTTAACGTATTGCGTTATATGGTATTACGTTATAACGTATTACGTTATATGGTATAACGTTATAACGTATTACGTTATATGCTATAACGTCATATGGTATAACGTTATAACGTATTACGTCATATGGTATAACGTTATAACGTATTACGTTATATGGTACAACGTTAGAACGTATTACGTTATATGTTATAACGTCAAATGGTATAACGTCATAACGTATTACGTTATATGGTATTACGTCAAAACGTATTACGTTATATGGTATAACGTTTTTAACGTATTGCGTTATATGGTATTACGTTATAACGTATTACGTTATATGGTATAACGTTATAACGTATTACGATATATGGTATAACGTTATAACGTATTACGTTATATGGTATAACGTTATAACGTATTACGTTATATGGTATTACGTCAAAACGTATAACGTTATATGGTATAACGTTTTTAACGTATTACGTTATATGGTATTACGTTATAACGTATTACGTTATACGGCATAACGTTATAACGTATTACGTTATATGGTATCACGTTATAACGTATTACGTTATATGGTATTACGTCACAACGTATTACGTTATATGGAATAACGTTATAACGTATTACGTTATATGGTATAACGTTATAACCTATTACCTTATATGGTATAACGTCATATGGTATAACGTTATAACGTATTACGTTATATGGTATTAAGTTATAACGTATTACGTTATATGGTATAACGTTATAACGTATTACCTTATATGGTATAACGTCATATGGTATAACGTTATAACGTATTACGTTATATGCTATAACGTCATATGGTATAACGTTATAACGTATTACGTTATATGGTACAACGTTATAACGTATTACGTTATATGGTATTACGTCAAAACGTATAACGTTATATGGTATAACGTTTTTAACGTATTACGTTATATGGTATTACGTTATAACGTATTACGTTATACGGCATAACGTTATAACGTATTACGTTATATGGTATCACGTTATAGCGTATTACGTTATACGGCATAACATTATAACGTATTACGTTATATGGTATCACGTTATAACGTATTACGTTATATGGTATTACGTCACAACGTATTACGTTATATGGAATAACGTCATAACGTAACACGTTATATGGTATAACGTTATGTGGTATAACGTTATAACGTATTACGTTATATGGTATCACGTTATAACGTATTACGTTATATGGTATTACGTCACAACGTATTACGTTATATGGAATAACGTTATAACGTATTACGTTATATGGTATAACGTTATAACGTATTACCTTATATGGTATAACGTCATATGGTATAACGTTGTAACGTATTACGTTATATGGTATTACGTTATAACGTATTACGTTATACGGCATAACGTTATAACGTATTACGTTATATGGTATAACGTTATAACGTATTACGTTATATGATATTACGTCATAACGTAACACGTTATATGGTATAACGTTATGTGGTATAACGTTATAACGTATTACGTCATATGGTACAACGTTAGAACGTATTACGTTATATGGTATAACGTTATAACGTATTACGTTATATGGTATTACGTTATAACGTATTACGATATATGGTATAACGTTATAACGTATTACCTTATATGGTATAACGTCATATAGTATAACGTTATAACGTATTACGTTATATGGTATAACGTTATAACGTATTATGTTATATGGTATTACATCAAAACGTATTACGTTATATGGTATAACGTTATAACGTATTACGTTATATGGTATTACATCAAAACGTATTAAGTTATATGGTATTACGTCATAACGTAATACGTTATATGGTATAACGTTATAACGTATTACCTTATATGGTATAACGTCATATGGTATAACGTTGTAACGTATTACGTTATATGGTATTACGTCATAACGTATTACGTTGTATGGTATTACGTTATAACGTATTACGTTATATGGTATAACGTAATATGGCATAACGTTATAACGTATTACGTTATATGGTATAACGTTATAACGTATTACCTTATATGGTATAACGTCATATGGTATAACGTTATAACGTATTACGTTATATGCTATAACGTCATATGGTATAACGTTATAACGTATTACGTTATATGGTACAACGTTAGAACGTTTTACGTTATATGTTATAACGTCAAATGGTATAACGTCATAACGTATTACGTTATATGGTATTACGTCAAAACGTATTACGTTATATGGTATAACGTTTTTAACGTATTGCGTTATATGGTATTACGTTATAACGTATTACGTTATATGGTATAACGTTATAACGTATTACGTTATATGCTATAACGTCATATGGTATAACGTTATAACGTATTACGTCATATGGTATAACGTTATAACGTATTACGTTATATGGTACAACGTTAGAACGTATTACGTTATATGTTATAACGTCAAATGGTATAACGTCATAACGTATTACGTTATATGGTATTACGTCAAAACGTATTACGTTATATGGTATAACGTTTTTAACGTATTGCGTTATATGGTATTACGTTATAACGTATTACGTTATATGGTATAACGTTATAACGTATTACGATATATGGTATAACGTTATAACGTATTACGTTATATGGTATAACGTTATAACGTATTACGTTATATGGTATAACGTTATGTGGTATAACGTTATAACGTATTACCTTATATGGTATTACGTCATATGGTATAACGTTATAACGTATTACGTTATATGGTATCACGTTATAACGTATTACGTTATATGGTATTACGTCACAACGTATTACGTTATATGGAATAACGTTATAACGTATTACGTTATATGGTATAACGTTATAACGTATTACCTTATATGGTATAACGTCATATGGTATAACGTTGTAACGTATTACGTTATATGGTATTACGTTATAACGTATTACGTTATATGGTATAACGTTATAACGTATTACGTTATATGGTATTACGTTATAACGTATTACGTTATATGGTATAACGTTATAACGTATTACGTTATATGGTATTACGTCAAAACGTATTACGTTATATGGTATAACGTTTTTAACGTATTACGTTATATGGTATTACGTTATAACGTATTACGTTATACGGTATAACGTTATAACGTATTACGTTATATGGTATTACGTTATAACGTATTACGTTATATGGTATAACGTTATAACGTATTACGTTATATGATATTACGTCATAACGTAACACGTTATATGGTATAACGTTATAACGTATTACGTTATATTGTATTACGTCATAACGTATTACGTTATATGGTATAACGTTATAACGTTTTACCTTATATGGTATAACGTTATAACGTATTACGTTATATGGTATAACGTTATAACGTATTACGATATATGGTATAACGTTATAACGTATTACGTTATATGGTATAACGTTATAACGTATTACCTTATATGGTATAACGTTATGTGGTATAACGTTATAACGTATTACCTTATATGGTATTACGTCATATGGTATAACGTTATAACGTATTACGTTATATGGTATCACGTTATAACGTATTACGTTATATGGTATTACGTCACAACGTATTACGTTATATGGAATAACGTTATAACGTATTACGTTATATGGTATAACGTTATAACGTATTACCTTATATGGTATAACGTCATATGGTATAACGTTGTAACGTATTACGTTATATGGTATTACGTTATAACGTATTCCGTTATATGGTATAACGTTATAACGTATTATGTTATATGGTATTACGTTATAACGTATTACGTTATATGGTATTACGTCAAAACGTATTACGTTATATGGTATAACGTTTTTAACGTATTACGTTATATGGTATTACGTTATAACGTATTACGTTATATGGTATAACGTTAGAACGTATTACGTTATATGGTATCACGTTATAACGTATTACGTTATATGGTATTACCTCACAACGTATTACGTTATATGGAATAACGTTATAACGTATTACGTTATATGGTATAACGTTATAACGTATTACCTTATATGGTATAACGTCATATGGTATAACGTTATAACGTATTACGTTATATGGTATTACGTTATAACGTATTACGTTATATGGTATAACGTTATAACGTATTACGTTATATGGTATTACGTTATAACGTATTACGTTATATGGTATAACGTTATAACGTATTACGTTATATGGTATTACGTCAAAACGTATTACGTTATATGGTATAACGTTTTTAACGTATTACGTTATATGGTATTACGTCAAAACGTATTACGTTATATGGTATAACGTTTTTAACGTATTACGTTATATGGTATTACGTTATAACGTATTACGTTATATGGTATAACGTTATAACGTATTACGTTATATGGTATTACGTTATAACGTATTACGTTATATGGTATAACGTTATAACGTATTACGTTATACGGTATTACGTCATAACGTAACACGTTATATGGTATAACGTTATAACGTATTACGTTATATTGTATTACGTCATAACGTATTACGTTATATGGTATAACGTTATAACGTTTTACCTTATATGGTATAACGTCATATGGTATAACGTTATAACGTATTACGTTATATGGTATAACGTTATAACGTATTACGTTACATGTTATAACGTTATAACGTATTACGTTATATGGTGTTACGTTATAACGTATTACGCTATATGGTATAACGTTATAACGTATTACGTTATATGGTATAACGTTATGTGGTATAACGTTATAATGTATTACGTCATATTGTATAACGTTATAACGTAATACGTTATATGGTATAACGTTATAACGTAGTACGTTATATGCTATAACGTCATATGGTATAACGTTATAATGTATTACGTCATATTGTATAACGTTATAACGTAATACGTTATATGGTATAACGTCATATGGTATAACGTTATAACGTATTACGTTATGTGGTATTACGTTATAACGTATTACGTTATATGGTATAACGTTATAACGTATTACGTTATATGGTATTACGTTATAACGTATTACGCTATATGGTACAACGTTATAACGTATTACCTTATATGGTATAACGTCATATGGTATAACGTTATAACGTATTACGTTATATGGTATTACATCAAAACGTATTACGTTATATGGTACAACGTTAGAACGTATTACGTTATATGGTATTACGTCATAACGTAACACGTTATATGGTATAACGTTATAACGTATTACGCTATATTGTATTACGTCATAACGTATTACGTTATATGGTATAACGTTATAACGTTTTACCTTATATGGTATAACGTTATAACGTATTACGTTATATGGTATAACGTTATAACGTATTACGATATATGGTATAACGTTATAACGTATTACGTTATATGGTATAACGTTATAACGTATTACGTTATATGGTATAACGTTATGTGGTATAACGTTATAACGTATTACGTTATATGGTATTACGTTATAACGTATTACGTTATATGGTATAACGTTATAACGTATTACGTTATATGGTATTACGTTATAACGTATTACGTTATATGGTATAACGTTATAACGTATTACGTTATATCGTATTACGTCAAAACGTATTACGTTATATGGTATAACGTTTTTAACGTATTACGTTATATGGTATTACGTTATAACGTATTACGTTATATGGTATAACGTTATAACGTATTACGTTATATGGTATTACGTTATAACGTATTACGTTATATGGTATAACGTTATAACGTATTACGTTATGTGGTATAACGTTATAACGTATTACGTTATATGGTATTACGTCATAACGTAACACGTTATATGGTATAACGTTATAACGTATTACGTTATATTGTATTACATCATAACGTATTACGTTATTTGGTATAACGTTTTTAACGTATTACGTTATATGGTATTACGTTATAACGTATTACGTTATATGGTATAACGTTATAACGTATTACGTTATATGGTATTACGTTATAACGCATTACGTTATATGGTATAACGTTATTACGTATTACGTTATATGGTATTACGTCATAACGTAACACGTTATATGGTATAACGTTATAACGTATTACGTTATATTGTATTACGTCATAACGTATTACGTTATATGGTATAACGTTATAACGTTTTACCTTATATGGTATAACGTTATAACGTATTACGTTATATGGTATAACGTTATAACGTATTACGATATATGGTATAACGTTATAACGTATTACGCTATATGGTATAACGTTATAACGTACTACGTTATATGGTATAACGTTATAACGTATAACGTTATATGCTATAACGTCATATGGTATAACGTTATAACGTATTACGTTATATGGTATTACGTTATAACGTATTACGTTATATGGTATAACGTTATAACGTATTACCTTATATGGTATAACGTCATATAGTATAACGTTATAACGTATAACGTTATATGGTATAACGTTATAACGTATTATGTTATATGGTATTACATCAAAACGTATTACGTTATATGGTATAACGTTATAACGTATTACGTTATATGGTATAACGTTATGTGGTATAACGTTATAACGTATTACCTTATATGGTATTACGTCATATGGTATAACGTTATAACGTATTACGTTATATGGTATCACGTTATAACGTATTACGTTATATGGTATTACGTCACAACGTATTACGTTATATGGAATAACGTTATAACGTATTACGTTATATGGTATAACGTTATAACGTATTACCTTACATGGTATAACGTCATATGGTATAACGTTATAACGTATTACGTTATATGGTATTACGTTATAACGTATTACGTTATATGGTATTAAGTTATAACGTATTACGTTATATGGTATAACGTTATAACGTATTACCTTATATGGTATAACGTCATATGGTATAACGTTATAACGTATTACGTTATATGGTATTACGTTATAACGTATTACGTTATATGGTATAACGTTATAACGTATTACGTTATATGGTATTACGTTATAACGTATTACGATATATGGTATAACGTTATAACGTATTACGTTATATGGTATAACGTTATAACGTATTACGTTATATGGTATAACGTCATATAGTATAACGTTATAACGTATTACGTTATATAGTATAACGTTAAAACGTATTATGTTATATGGTATTACATCAAAACGTATTACGTTATATGGTATAAAGTTATAACGTTTTACCTTATATGGTATAACGATATAACGTATTACGTTATATGGTATAACGTTATAACGTATTACGATATATGGTATAACGTTATAACGTATTACGTTATATGGTATAACGTTATAACGTATTACGTTATATGGTATAACGTTATAACGTATTACGTTATATGCTATAACGTCATATGGTATAACGTTATAACGTATTACGTTATATGGTATTACGTTATAACGTATTACGTTATATGGTATAACGTTATAACGTATTACCTTATATGGTATAACGTCATATAGTATAACGTTATAACGTATTACGTTATATGGTATAACGTTATAACGTATTACGATATATGGTATAACGTTATAACGTATTACGTTATATGGTATTACGTTATAACGTATTACGATATATGGTATAACGTTATAACGTATTACGTTATATGGTATAACGTTATAACGTATTACGTTATATGGTATAACGTCATATAGTATAACGTTATAACGTATTACGTTATATGGTATAACGTTATAACGTATTATGTTATATGGTATTACATCAAAACGTATTACGTTATATGGTATAACGTTATAACGTATTACGTTATATGGTATAACGTTATAACGTATTACGTTATATGCTATAACGTCATATGGTATAACGTTATAACGTATTACGTTATATGGTATTACGTTATAACGTATTACGTTATATGGTATAACGTTATAACGTATTACCTTATATGGTATAACGTCATATAGTATAACGTTATAACGTATTACGTTATATGGTATAACGTTATAACGTATTATGTTATATGGTATTACATCAAAACGTATTACGTTATATGGTATAACGTTATAACGTATTACGTTATATGGTATAACGTTATGTGGTATAACGTTATAACGTATTACCTTATATGGTATTACGTCATATGGTATAACGTTATAACGTATTACGTTATATGGTATCACGTTATAACGTATTACGTTATATGGTATTACGTCACAACGTATTACGTTATATGGAATAACGTTATAACGTATTACGTTATATGGTATAACGTTATAACGTATTACCTTATATGGTATAACGTCATATAGTATAACGTTATAACGTATTACGTTATATGGTATAACGTTATAACGTATTACGTTATATGCTATAACGTCATATGGTATAACGTTATAACGTATTACGTAATATGGTATTACGTTATAACGTATTACGTTATATGGTATAACGTTATAACGTATTACCTTATATGGTATAACGTCATATAGTATAACGTTATAACGTATTACGTTATATGGTATAACGTTATAACGTATTATGTTATATGGTATTACATCAAAACGTATTACGTTATATGATATAACGTTATAACGTATTACGTTATATGGTATTACATCAAAACGTATTACGTTATATGGTATTACGTCATAACGTAATACGTTATATGGTATAACGTTATAACGTATTACGTTATATGGTATTACGTTATAACGTATTACGATATATGGTATAACGTTATAACGTATTACGTTATATGGTGTAACGTTATAACGTATTACGTTATATGGTATAACGTTTTTAACGTATTACGTTATATGGTATTACGTCATATGGTATAACGTTATAACGTATTACGTTATATGGTATAACGTTTTTAACGTATTACGTTATATGGTATTACGTCATAACGTAATACGTTATATGGTATAACGTTATAACGTATTACGTTATATGCTATAACGTCATATGGTATAACGTTATAACGTATTCCGTTATATGGTATTACGTTATAACGTATTACGTTATATGGTATAACGTTATAACGTATTACCTTATATGGTATAACGTCATATAGTATAACGTTATAACGTATTACGTTATATGGTATAACGTTATAACGTATTATGTGATATGGTATTACATCAAAACGTATTACGTTATATGGTATAACGTTATAACGTATTACGTTATATGGTATTACATCAAAACGTATTACGTTATATGGTATTACGTCATAACGTAATACGTTATATGGTATAACGTTATAACGTATTACGTTATATGGTATTACGTTATAACGTATTACGATATATGGTATAACGTTATAACGTATTACGTTATATGGTGTAACGTTATAACGTATTACGTTATATGGTATAACGTTTTTAACGTATTACGTTATATGGTATTACGTCATATGGTATAACGTTATAACGTATTACGTTATATGGTATAACGTTTTTAACGTATTACGTTATATGGTATTACGTCATAACGTAATACGTTATATGGTATAACGTTATAACGTATTACGTTATATGCTATAACGTCATATGGTATAACGTTATAACGTATTCCGTTATATGGTATTACGTTATAACGTATTACGTTATATGGTATAACGTTATAACGTATTACCTTATATGGTATAACGTCATATAGTATAACGTTATAACGTATTACGTTATATGGTATAACGTTATAACGTATTATGTGATATGGTATTACATCAAAACGTATTACGTTATATGGTATAACGTTATAACGTATTACGTTATATGGTATTACATCAAAACGTATTACGTTATATGGTATTACGTCATAACGTAATACGTTATATGGTATAACGTTATAACGTATTACGTTATATGCTATAACGTCATATGGTATAACGTTATAACGTATTACGTTATATGGTACAACGTTAGAACGTATTACGTTATATGTTATAACGTCAAATGGTATAACGTCATAACGTATTACGTTATATGGTATTACGTCATAACGTATTACGTTATATGGTATAACGTAATATGGCATAACGTTATAACGTATTACGTTATATGGTATTAAGTTATAACGTATTACGTTATATGGCATAACGTTATAACGTATTACCTTATATGGTATAACGTCATATGGTATAACGTTATAACGTATTACGTTATATGGTATTACGTTATAACGTATTACGTTATATGGTATAACGTTATAACGTATTACGTTATATGGTATTACGTTATAACGTATTACGATATATGGTATAACGTTATAACGTATTACGTTATATGGTATAACGTTATAACGTATTACGTTATATGGTATAACGTCATATGGTATAACGTTATAACGTATTACGTTATATGGTGTTACGTTATAACGTATTACGTTATATGGTATAACGTTATGTGGTATAACGTTATAACGTATTACGTTATATGGTATTACGTTATAACGTATTACGTTATATGGTATAACGTTATAACGTATTACCTTATATGGTATAATGTCATATGGTATAAAGTTATAACGTATTACGTTATATGGTATTACGTCATAACGTAACACGTTCTATGGTATAACGTTATAACGTATTACGTTATATGGTATAATGTTATAACCTATTACGTTATATGGTATAACGTTATAACGTATTACGTTATATGGTGTTACGTTATAACGTATTACGTTATATGGTATAACGTTATGTGGTATAACGTTATAACGTATTACGTTATATGGTCCTACGTCATAACGTAACACGTTATATGGTATAACGTTATAACGTATTACGTTATATTGTATTACATCATAACGTATTATGTTATATGGTATAACGTTTTCAACGTATTACGTTATATGGTATTACGTTATAACGTATTACGTTATATGGAATAACGTTATAACGTATTACGTTATATGGTATTACGTTATAACGTATTACGTTATATGGTATAACGTTATAACGTATTACGTTATATGGTATTACTTCATAACGTAACACGTTATATGGTATAACGTTATAACGTATTACGTTATATTGTATTACGTCATAACGTATTACGTTATATGGTATAACGTTATAACGTTTTACCTTATATGGTATAACGTCATATAGTATAACGTTATAACGTATTACGTTATATGGTATAACGTTATAACGTATTATGTTATATGGTATTACATCAAAACGTATTACGTTATATGGTATAACGTTATAACGTATTACGTTATATGGTATAACGTTATGTGGTATAACGTTATAACGTATTACCTTATATGGTATTACGTCATATGGTATAACGTTATAACGTATTACGTTATATGGTATCACGTTATAACGTATTACGTTATATGGTATTACGTCACAACGTATTACGTTATATGGAATAACGTTATAACGTATTACGTTATATGGTATAACGTTATAACGTATTACCTTATATGGTATAACGTCATATAGTATAACGTTATAACGTATTACGTTATATGGTATAACGTTATAACGTATTACGTTATATGCTATAACGTCATATGGTATAACGTTATAACGTATTACGTTATATGGTATTACGTTATAACGTATTACGTTATATGGTATAACGTTATAACGTATTACCTTATATGGTATAACGTCATATAGTATAACGTTATAACGTATTACGTTATATGGTATAACGTTATAACGTATTATGTTATATGGTATTACATCAAAACGTATTACGTTATATGGTATAACGTTATAACGTTTTACCTTATATGGTATAACGATATAACGTATTACGTTATATGGTATAACGTTATAACGTATTACGATATATGGTATATCGTCATATGGTATAACGTTATAACGTATTACGTTATATGGTATTACGTTATAACGTATTGTGTTATATGGTATAACGTTATAACTTATTACCTTATATGGTATAACGTTATAACGTATTACGTTATATGGTGTAACGTTATAACGTATTACGTTATATGGTATAACGTTTTTAACGTATTACGTTATATGGCATTACGTCATATGGTATAACGTTATAACGTATTACGTTATATGGTATAACGTTTTTAACGTATTACGTTATATGGTATTACGTCATAACGTAATACGTTATATGGCATAACGTTATAACGTATTACCTTATATGGTATAACGTCATATGGTATAACGTTATAACGTATTACGTTATATGGTATTACGTTATAACGTATTACGTTATATGGTATAACGTTATAACGTATTACGTTATATGGTATTACGTTATAACGTATTACGATATATGGTATAACGTTATAACGTATTACGTTATATGGTATAACGTTATAACGTATTACGTTATATGGTATAACGTCATATAGTATAACGTTATAACGTATTACGTTATATGGTATAACGTTATAACGTATTATGTTATATGGTATTACATCAAAACGTATTACGTTATATGGTATAACGTTATAACGTTTTACCTTATATGGTATAACGATATAACGTATTACGTTATATGGTATAACGTTATAACGTATTACGATATATGGTATATCGTCATATGGTATAACGTTATAACGTATTACGTTATATGGTATTACGTTATAACGTATTGTGTTATATGGTATAACGTTATAACGTATTACCTTATATGGTATAATGTCATATGGTGTAAAGTTATAACGTATTACGTTATATGGTATTACGTCATAACGTAACACGTTCTATGGTATAACGTTATAACGTATTACGTTATATGGTATAATGTTATAACCTATTACGTTATATGGTATAACGTTATAACGTATTACGTTATATGGTGTTACGTTATAACGTATTACGTTATATGGTATAACGTTATGTGGTATAACGTTATAACGTATTACGTTATATGGTATTACGTTATAACGTATTACGTTATATGGTATAACGTTATAACGTATTACCTTATATGGTATAATGTCATATGGTATAAAGTTATAACGTATTACGTTATATTGTTATTACGTCATAACGTAACACGTTCTATGGTATAACGTTATAACGTATTACGTTATATGGTATAATGTTATAACCTATTACGTTATATGGTATAACGTTATAACGTATTACGTTATATGGTGTTACGTTATAACGTATTACGTTATATGGTATAACGTTATGTGGTATAACGTTATAACGTATTACGTTATATGGTCCTACGTCATAACGTAACACGTTATATGGTATAACGTTATAACGTATTACGTTATATTGTATTACATCATAACGTATTATGTTATATGGTATAACGTTTTCAACGTATTACGTTATATGGTATTACGTTATAACGTATTACGTTATATGGAATAACGTTATAACGTATTACGTTATATGGTATTACGTTATAACGTATTACGTTATATGGTATAACGTTATAACGTATTACGTTATATGGTATTACTTCATAACGTAACACGTTATATGGTATAACGTTATAACGTATTACGTTATATTGTATTACGTCATAACGTATTACGTTATATGGTATAACGTTATAACGTTTTACCTTATATGGTATAACGTCATATAGTATAACGTTATAACGTATTACGTTATATGGTATAACGTTATAACGTATTATGTTATATGGTATTACATCAAAACGTATTACGTTATATGGTATAACGTTATAACGTATTACGTTATATGGTATAACGTTATGTGGTATAACGTTATAACGTATTACCTTATATGGTATTACGTCATATGGTATAACGTTATAACGTATTACGTTATATGGTATCACGTTATAACGTATTACGTTATATGGTATTACGTCACAACGTATTACGTTATATGGAATAACGTTATAACGTATTACGTTATATGGTATAACGTTATAACGTATTACCTTATATGGTATAACGTCATATAGTATAACGTTATAACGTATTACGTTATATGGTATAACGTTATAACGTATTACGTTATATGCTATAACGTCATATGGTATAACGTTATAACGTATTACGTTATATGGTATTACGTTATAACGTATTACGTTATATGGTATAACGTTATAACGTATTACCTTATATGGTATAACGTCATATAGTATAACGTTATAACGTATTACGCTATATGGTATAACGTTATAACGTATTATGTTATATGGTATTACATCAAAACGTATTACGTTATATGGTATAACGTTATAACGTTTTACCTTATATGGTATAACGATATAACGTATTACGTTATATGGTATAACGTTATAACGTATTACGATATATGGTATATCGTCATATGGTATAACGTTATAACGTATTACGTTATATGGTATTACGTTATAACGTATTGTGTTATATGGTATAACGTTATAACGTATTACCTTATATGGTATAATGTCATATGGTATAAAGTTATAACGTATTACGTTATATGGTATTACGTCATAACGTAACACGTTCTATGGTATAACGTTATAACGTATTACGTTATATGGTATAATGTTATAACCTATTACGTTATATGGTATAACGTTATAACGTATTACGTTATATGGTGTTACGTTATAACGTATTACGTTATATGGTATAACGTTATGTGGTATAACGTTATAACGTATTACGTTATATGGTATTACGTTATAACGTATTACGTTATATGGTATAACGTTATAGCGTATTACCTTATATGGTATAATGTCATATGGTATAAAGTTATAACGTATTACGTTATATGTTATTACGTCATAACGTAACACGTTCTATGGTATAACGTTATAACGTATTACGTTATATGGTATAATGTTATAACCTATTACGTTATATGGTATAACGTTATAACGTATTACGTTATATGGTGTTACGTTATAACGTATTACGTTATATGGTATAACGTTATGTGGTATAACGTTATAACGTATTACGTTATATGGTCCTACGTCATAACGTAACACGTTATATGGTATAACGTTATAACGTATTACGTTATATTGTATTACATCATAACGTATTATGTTATATGGTATAACGTTTTCAACGTATTACGTTATATGGTATTACGTTATAACGTATTACGTTATATGGAATAACGTTATAACGTATTACGTTATATGGTATTACGTTATAACGTATTACGTTATATGGTATAACGTTATAACGTATTACGTTATATGGTATTACTTCATAACGTAACACGTTATATGGTATAACGTTATAACGTATTACGTTATATTGTATTACGTCATAACGTATTACGTTATATGGTATAACGTTATAACGTTTTACCTTATATGGTATAACGTCATATAGTATAACGTTATAACGTATTACGTTATATGGTATAACGTTATAACGTATTATGTTATATGGTATTACATCAAAACGTATTACGTTATATGGTATAACGTTATAACGTATTACGTTATATGGTATAACGTTATGTGGTATAACGTTATAACGTATTACCTTATATGGTATTACGTCATATGGTATAACGTTATAACGTATTACGTTATATGGTATCACGTTATAACGTATTACGTTATATGGTATTACGTCACAACGTATTACGTTATATGGAATAACGTTATAACGTATTACGTTATATGGTATAACGTTATAACGTATTACCTTATATGGTATAACGTCATATAGTATAACGTTATAACGTATTACGTTATATGGTATAACGTTATAACGTATTACGTTATATGCTATAACGTCATATGGTATAACGTTATAACGTATTACGTTATATGGTATTACGTTATAACGTATTACGTTATATGGTATAACGTTATAACGTATTACCTTATATGGTATAACGTCATATAGTATAACGTTATAACGTATTACGCTATATGGTATAACGTTATAACGTATTATGTTATATGGTATTACATCAAAACGTATTACGTTATATGGTATAACGTTATAACGTTTTACCTTATATGGTATAACGATATAACGTATTACGTTATATGGTATAACGTTATAACGTATTACGATATATGGTATATCGTCATATGGTATAACGTTATAACGTATTACGTTATATGGTATTACGTTATAACGTATTGTGTTATATGGTATAACGTTATAACGTATTACCTTATAGGGTATAATGTCATATGGTATAAAGTTATAACGTATTACGTTATATGGTATTACGTCATAACGTAACACGTTCTATGGTATAACGTTATAACGTATTACGTTATATGGTATAATGTTATAACCTATTACGTTATATGGTATAACGTTATAACGTATTACGTTATATGGTGTTACGTTATAACGTATTACGTTATATGGTATAACGTTATATGGTATAACGTTATAACGTATTACGTTATATGGTATTACGTTATAACGTATTACGTTATATGGTATAACGTTATAACGTATTACCTTATATGGTATAATGTCATATGGTATAAAGTTATAACGTATTACGTTATATGTTATTACGTCATAACGTAACACGTTCTATGGTATAACGTTATAACGTATTACGTTATATGGTATAATGTTATAACCTATTACGTTATATGGTATAACGTTATAACGTATTACGTTATATGGTGTTACGTTATAACGTATTACGTTATATGGTATAACGTTATGTGGTATAACGTTATAACGTATTACGTTATATGGTCCTACGTCATAACGTAACACGTTATATGGTATAACGTTATAACGTATTACGTTATATTGTATTACATCATAACGTATTATGTTATATGGTATAACGTTTTCAACGTATTACGTTATATGGTATTACGTTATAACGTATTACGTTATATGGAATAACGTTATAACGTATTACGTTATATGGTATTACGTTATAACGTATTACGTTATATGGTATAACGTTATAACGTATTACGTTATATGGTATTACTTCATAACGTAACCCGTTATATGGTATAACGTTATAACGTATTACGTTATATTGTATTACGTCATAACGTATTACGTTATATGGTATAACGTTATAACGTTTTACCTTATATGGTATAACGTCATATAGTATAACGTTATAACGTATTACGTTATATGGTATAACGTTATAACGTATTATGTTATATGGTATTACATCAAAACGTATTACGTTATATGGTATAACGTTATAACGTATTACGTTATATGGTATAACGTTATGTGGTATAACGTTATAACGTATTACCTTATATGGTATTACGTCATATGGTATAACGTTATAACGTATTACGTTATATGGTATCACGTTATAACGTATTACGTTATATGGTATTACGTCACAACGTATTACGTTATATGGAATAACGTTATAACGTATTACGTTATATGGTATAACGTTATAACGTATTACCTTATATGGTATAACGTCATATAGTATAACGTTATAACGTATTACGTTATATGGTATAACGTTATAACGTATTACGTTATATGCTATAACGTCATATGGTATAACGTTATAACGTATTACGTTATATGGTATTACGTTATAACGTATTACGTTATATGGTATAACGTTATAACGTATTACCTTATATGGTATAACGTCATATAGTATAACGTTATAACGTATTACGTTATATGGTATAACGTTATAACGTATTATGTTATATGGTATTACATCAAAACGTATTACGTTATCTGATATAACGTTATAACGTATTACGTTATATGGTATTACATCAAAACGTATTACGTTATATGGTATTACGTCATAACGTAATACGTTATATGGTATAACGTTATAACGTATTACGTTATATGGTATTACGTTATAACGTATTACGATATATGGTATAACGTTATAACGTATTACGTTATATGGTATAACGTTATAACGTATTACGTTATATGGTATAACGTTTTTAACGTATTACGTTATATGGTATTACGTCATATGGTATAACGTTATAACGTATTACGTTATATGGTATAACGTTTTTAACGTATTACGTTATATGGTATTACGTCATAACGTAATACGTTATATGGTATAACGTTATAACGTATTACGTTATATGCTATAACGTCATATGGTATAACGTTATAACGTATTCCGTTATATGGTATTACGTTATAACGTATTACGTTATATGGTATAACGTTATAACGTATTACCTTATATGGTATAACGTCATATAGTATAACGTTATAACGTATTACGTTATATGGTATAACGTTATAACGTATTATGTTATATGGTATTACATCAAAACGTATTACGTTATATGGTATAACGTTATAACGTATTACGTTATATGGTATTACATCAAAACGTATTACGTTATATGGTATTACGTCATAACGTAATACGTTATATGGTATAACGTTATAACGTATTACGTTATATGCTATAACGTCATATGGTATAACGTTATAACGTATTCCGTTATATGGTATTACGTTATAACGTATTACGTTATATGGTATAACGTTATAACGTATTACCTTATATGGTATAACGTCATATAGTATAACGTTATAACGTATTACGTTATATGGTATAACGTTATAACGTATTACCTTATATGGTATAACGTCATATAGTATAACGTTATAACGTATTACGTTATATGGTATAACGTTATAACGTATTATGTTATATGGTATTACATCAAAACGTATTACGTTATATGGTATAACGTTATAACGTATTACGTTATATGGTATTACATCAAAACGTATTACGTTATATGGTACAACGTTAGAACGTATTACGTTATATGTTATAACGTCAAATGTTATAACGTCATAACGTATTACGTTATATGGTATTACGTCATAACGTATTACGTTATATGGTATAACGTAATATGGCATAACGTTATAACGTATTACGTTATATGGTATTAAGATATAACGTATTACGTTATATGGCATAACGTTATAACGTATTACCTTATATGGTATAACGTCATATGGTATAACGTTATAACGTATTACGTTATATGGTATTACGTTATAACGTATTGTGTTATATGGTATAACGTTATAACGTATTACCTTATATGGTATAATGTCATATGGTATAAAGTTATAACGTATTACGTTATATGGTATTACGTCATAACGTAACACGTTCTATGGTATAACGTTATAACGTATTACGTTATATGGTATAATGTTATAACCTATTACGTTATATGGTATAACGTTATAACGTATTACGTTATATGGTGTTACGTTATAACGTATTACGTTATATGGTATAACGTTATGTGGTATAACGTTATAACGTATTACGTTATATGGTACTACGTCATAACGTAACACGTTATATGGTATAACGTTATAACGTATTACGTTATATTGTATTACATCATAACGTATTATGTCATATGGTATAACGTTTTCAACGTATTACGTTATATGGTATTACGTTATAACGTATTACGTTATATGGAATAACGTTATAACGTATTACGTTATATGGTATTACGTTATAACGTATTACGTTATATGGTATAACGTTATAACGTATTACGTTATATGGTATTACTTCATAACGTAACACGTTATATGGTATAACGTTATAACGTATTACGTTATATTGTATTACGTCATAACGTATTACGTTATATGGTATAACGTTATAACGTTTTACCTTATATGGTATAACGTTATAACGTATTACGATATATGGTATAACGTTATAACGTATTACGTTATATGGTATAACGTTATAACGTATTACGTTATATGGTATAACGTTATAACGTATTACGTTATATGCTATAACGTCATATGGTATAACGTTATAACGTATTACGTTATATGGTATTACGTTATAACGTATTACGTTATATGGTATAACGTTATAACGTATTACCTTATATGGTATAACGTCATATAGTATAACGTTATAACGTATTACGTTATATGGTATAACGTTATAACGTATTATGTTATATGGTATTACATCAAAACGTATTACGTTATATGGTATAACGTTATAACGTATTACGTTATATGGTATAACGTTATGTGGTATAACGTTATAACGTATTACCTTATATGGTATTACGTCATATGGTATAACGTTATAACGTATTACGTTATATGGTATCACGTTATAACGTATTACGTTATATGGTATTACGTCACAACGTATTACGTTATATGGAATAACGTTATAACGTATTACGTTATATGGTATAACGTTATAACGTATTACCTTATATGGTATTACGTTATAACGTATTACGATATATGGTATAACGTTATAACGTATTACGTTATATGGTATAACGTTATAACGTATTACGTTATATGGTATAACGTTATAACGTATTACGTTATATGGTATTACATCAAAACGTATTACGTTATATGGTATAACGTTATAACGTATTACGTTATATGGTATAACGTTATGTGGTATAACGTTATAACGTATTACGTTATATGGTATAACGTTATGTGGTATAACGTTATAACGTATTACGTTATATGGTATTACGTTATAACGTATTACGTTATATGGTATAACGTTATAACTTATTACGTTATATGGTATTACGTTATAACGTATTACGATATATGGTATAACGTTATAACGTATTACGTTATATGGTATAACGTTATAACGTATTACGTTATATGGTATAACATCATATAGTATAACGTTATAACGTATTACGTTATATGGTATAACGTTATAACGTATTATGTTATATGGTATTACATCAAAACGTATTACGTTATATGGTATAACGTTATAACGTATTACGTTATATGGTATAACGTTATAACGTATTACGTTATATGCTATAACGTTATAACGTATTACGTTATATGGTATAACGTTATAACGTATTACCTTATATGGTATAACGTCATATGGTACAACGTTATAACGTATTACGTTATATGGTATTACGTTATAACGTATTACGTTATATGGTATAACGTTATAACGTATTACGTTATATGGTATTACGTCATAACGTATTACGTTATATGGTATAACGTTATAACGTATTACGTTATATGGTATAACGTTATGTGGTATAACGTTATAACGTATTACCTTATATGGTATTACGTCATATGGTATAACGTCATATGGTATAACGTTATAACGTATTACGTTATATGGTATTACGTTATAACGCATTACGTTATATGGTATAACGTTATAACGTATTACCTTATATGGTATAACGTCATATAGTATAACGTTATAACGTATTACGTTATATGGTATAACGTTATAACGTATTATGTTATATGGTATTACATCAAAACGTATTACGTTATATGGTATAACGTTATAACGTATTACGTTATATGGTATAACGTTATGTGGTATAACGTTATAACGTATTACCTTATATGGTATTACGTCATATGGTATAACGTCATATGGTATAACGTTATAACATATTACGTTATATGGTATTACGTTATAACGTATTACGTTATATGGTATAACGTTATAACGTATTACCTTATATGGGATAACGTCATATAGTATAACGTTATAACGCATTACGTTATATGGTATAACGTTATAACTTATTATGTTATATGGTATTACATCAAAACGTATTACGTTATATGGTATAACGTTATAACGTATTTCGTTATATGGTATAACGTTATGTGGTATAACGTTATAACGTATTACCTTATATGGTATTACGTCATATGGTATAACGTTATAACGTATTACGTTATATGGTATCACGTTATAACGTATTACGTTATATGGTATTACGTCACAACGTATTACGTTATATGGAATAACGTTATAACGTATTACGTTATATGGTATAACGTTATAACGTATTACCTTATATGGTATAACGTCATATGGTATAACGTTATAACGTATTACGTTATATGGTATTACGTTATAACGTATTACGTTATATGGTATAACGTTATAACGTATTACGTTATATGGTATTACGTTATAACGTATTACGATATATGGTATAACGTTATAACGTATTACGTTATATGGTATAACGTTTTAACGTATTACGTTATATGGTATAACGTCATATAGTATAACGTTATAACGTATTCCGTTATATGGTATAAAGTTATAACGTATTACGTTATATGGTATAACGTTATAACGTATTACCTTATATGGTATAACGTCATATGGTATAACGTTATAACGTATTACGTTATATGGTATAACGTTATAACGTATTACGTTATATGCTATAACGTCATATGGTATAACGTTATAACGTATTACGTTATATGGTATTACGTTATAACGTATTACGTTATATGGTATAACGAAATAACGTATTACCCTATATGGTATAACGTCATATAGTATAACGTTATAACGTATTACGTTATATGGTATAACGTTATAACGTATTATGTTATATGGTATTACATCAAAACGTATTACGTTATATGGTATAACGTTATGTGGTATAACGTTATAACGTATTACCTTATATGGTATTACGTCATATGGTATAACGTTATAACGTATTACGTTATATGGTATAACGTTTTAACGTATTACGTTATATGGTATAACGTCATATAGTATAACGTTATAACGTATTACGTTATATGGTATAACGTTATAACGTATTATGTTATATGGTATTACATCAAAACGTATTACGTTATATGGTATAACGTTATAACGTATTACGTTATATGGTATCACGTTATAACGTATTACGTTATTTGGTATTACGTCACAACGTATTACGTTATATGGAATAACGTTATAACGTATTACGTTATATGGTATAACGTTATAACGTATCACCTTATATGGTATAACGTCATATGGTATAACGTTATAACGTATTACGTTATATGGTATTACGTTATAACGTATTACGTTATATAGTATAACGTTATAACGTATTACGTTATATGGTATTACGTTATAACGTATTACGATATATGGTATAACGTTATAACGTATTACGTTATATGGTATAACGTTATAACGTATTACGTTATATGGTATAATGTTTTTAACGTATTACGTTATATGGTATTACGTCATATGGTATAACGTTATAACGTATTACGTTATATGGTATAACGTTTTTAACGTATTACGTTATATGGTATTACGTCATTACGTAATACGTTATATGGTATAACGTTATAACGTATTACGTTATATGCTATAACGTCATATGGTATAACGTTATAACGTATTACGTTATATGGTATTACGTTATAACGTATTACGTTATATGGTATAACGTTATAACGTATTATGTTATATTTTATTACATCAAAACGTATTACGTTATATGGTATAACGTTATAACGTATTACGTTATATGGTATTACATCAAAACGTATTACGTTATATGGTATTACGTCATAACGTAATACGTTATATGGTACAACGTTAGAACGTATTACGTTATATGTTATAACGTCAAATCGTATAACGTCATAACGTATTACGTTATATGGTATTACGTCTTAACGTATTACGTTGTATGGTATTACGTTATAACGTATTACGTTATATGGTACAACGCTATAACGTATTATGTTATATGGTATAACGTTATAACGTATTACCTTATATGGTATAATGTCATATGGTATAAAGTTATAACGTATTACGTTATATGGTATTACGTCATAACGTAACACGTTATATGGTATAACGTTATAACGTATTACGTTATATGGTATAATGTTATAACCTATTACGTTATATGGTATAACGTTATAACGTATTACGTTATATGGTAATACGTTATAACGTATTACGTTATATGGTATAACGTTATAACGTATTACGTTATATGGTATAACGTTATGTGGTATAACGTTATAACGTATTACCTTATATGGTATTACGTCATATGGTATAACGTTATAACGTATTACCTTATACGGTATTACGTCATATGGTATAACGTTATAACGTATTACGTTATATGGTATCACGTTATAACGTATTACGTTATATGGTATTACGTCACAACGTATTACGTTATATGGAATAACGTTATAACGTATTACGTTATATGGTATAACGTTATAACGTATTACCTTATATGGTATAACGTCATATGGTATAACGTTATAACGTATTACGTTATATGGTATAACGTTTTTAACGTATTACGTTATATGGTATTACGTCATAACGTAATACGTTATATGGTATAACGTTATAACGTATTACGTTATATGGTATAACGTTATAACGTATTACCTTATATGGTATAACGTCATATGGTATAACGTTATAACGTATTACGTTATATGGTATTACGTTATAACGTATTACGTTATATGGTATAACGTTATAACGTATTACGTTATATGGTATTACGTTATAACGTATTACGATATATGGTATAACGTTATAACGTATTACGTTATATGGTATAACGTTTTAACGTATTACGTTATATGGTATAACGTCATATAGTATAACGTTATAACGTATTCCGTTATATGGTATAAAGTTATAACGTATTACGTTATATGGTATAACGTTATAACGTATTACCTTATATGGTATAACGTCATATGGTATAACGTTATAACGTATTACGTTATATGGTATAACGTTATAACGTATTACGTTATATGCTATAACGTCATATGGTATAACGTTATAACGTATTACGTTATATGGTATTACGTTATAACGTATTACGTTATATGGTATAACGAAATAACGTATTACCCTATATGGTATAACGTCATATAGTATAACGTTATAACGTATTACGTTATATGGTATAACGTTATAACGTATTATGTTATATGGTATTACATCAAAACGTATTACGTTATATGGTATAACGTTATGTGGTATAACGTTATAACGTATTACCTTATATGGTATTACGTCATATGGTATAACGTTATAACGTATTACGTTATATGGTATAACGTTTTAACGTATTACGTTATATGGTATAACGTCATATAGTATAACGTTATAACGTATTACGTTATATGGTATAACGTTATAACGTATTATGTTATATGGTATTACATCAAAACGTATTACGTTATATGGTATAACGTTATAACGTATTACGTTATATGGTATCACGTTATAACGTATTACGTTATTTGGTATTACGTCACAACGTATTACGTTATATGGAATAACGTTATAACGTATTACGTTATATGGTATAACGTTATAACGTATCACCTTATATGGTATAACGTCATATGGTATAACGTTATAACGTATTACGTTATATGGTATTACGTTATAACGTATTACGTTATATAGTATAACGTTATAACGTATTACGTTATATGGTATTACGTTATAACGTATTACGATATATGGTATAACGTTATAACGTATTACGTTATATGGTATAACGTTATAACGTATTACGTTATATGGTATAATGTTTTTAACGTATTACGTTATATGGTATTACGTCATATGGTATAACGTTATAACGTATTACGTTATATGGTATAACGTTTTTAACGTATTACGTTATATGGTATTACGTCATTACGTAATACGTTATATGGTATAACGTTATAACGTATTACGTTATATGCTATAACGTCATATGGTATAACGTTATAACGTATTACGTTATATGGTATTACGTTATAACGTATTACGTTATATGGTATAACGTTATAACGTATTATGTTATATTTTATTACATCAAAACGTATTACGTTATATGGTATAACGTTATAACGTATTACGTTATATGGTATTACATCAAAACGTATTACGTTATATGGTATTACGTCATAACGTAATACGTTATATGGTACAACGTTAGAACGTATTACGTTATATGTTATAACGTCAAATCGTATAACGTCATAACGTATTACGTTATATGGTATTACGTCTTAACGTATTACGTTGTATGGTATTACGTTATAACGTATTACGTTATATGGTACAACGCTATAACGTATTATGTTATATGGTATAACGTTATAACGTATTACCTTATATGGTATAATGTCATATGGTATAAAGTTATAACGTATTACGTTATATGGTATTACGTCATAACGTAACACGTTATATGGTATAACGTTATAACGTATTACGTTATATGGTATAATGTTATAACCTATTACGTTATATGGTATAACGTTATAACGTATTACGTTATATGGTAATACGTTATAACGTATTACGTTATATGGTATAACGTTATAACGTATTACGTTATATGGTATAACGTTATGTGGTATAACGTTATAACGTATTACCTTATATGGTATTACGTCATATGGTATAACGTTATAACGTATTACCTTATACGGTATTACGTCATATGGTATAACGTTATAACGTATTACGTTATATGGTATCACGTTATAACGTATTACGTTATATGGTATTACGTCACAACGTATTACGTTATATGGAATAACGTTATAACGTATTACGTTATATGGTATAACGTTATAACGTATTACCTTATATGGTATAACGTCATATGGTATAACGTTATAACGTATTACGTTATATGGTATAACGTTTTTAACGTATTACGTTATATGGTATTACGTCATAACGTAATACGTTATATGGTATAACGTTATAACGTATTACGTTATATGCTATAACGTCATATGGTATAACGTTATAACGTATTACGTTATATGGTATTACGTTATAACGTATTACGTTATATGGTATAACGTCATATAGTATAACGTTATAACGTATTACGTTATATGGTATAACGTTATAACGTATTATGTTATATGGTATTACATCAAAACGTATTACGTTATATGGTATAACGTTAGAACGTTTTACCTTATATGGTATAACGATATAACGTATTACGTTATATGGTATAACGTTATAACGTATTACGATATATGGTATATCGTCATATGGTATAACGTTATAACGTATTACGTTATATGGTATTACGTTATAACGTATTGTGTTATATGGTATAACGTTATAACGTATTACCTTATATGGTATAATGTCATATGGTATAAAGTTATAACGTATTACGTTATATGGTATTACGTCATAACGTAACACGTTCTATGGTATAACGTTATAACGTATTACGTTATATGGTATAATGTTATAACCTATTACGTTATATGGTATAACGTTATAACGTATTACGTTATATGGTGTTACGTTATAACGTATTACGTTATATGGTATAACGTTATGTGGTATAACGTTATAACATATTACGTTATATGGTATTACGTTATAACGTATTACGTTATATGGTATAACGTTATAACGTATTACCTTATATGGTATAATGTCATATGGTATAAAGTTATAACGTATTACGTTATATGGTATTACGTCATAACGTAACACGTTCTATGGTATAACGTTATAACGTATTACGTTATATGGTATAATGTTATAACCTATTACGTTATATGGTATAACGTTATAACGTATTACGTTATATGGTGTTACGTTATAACGTATTACGTTATATGGTATAACGTTATGTGGTATAACGTTATAACGTATTACGTTATATGGTACTACGTCATAACGTAACACGTTATATGGTATAACGTTATAACGTATTACGTTATATTGTATTACATCATAACGTATTATGTTATATGGTATAACGTTTTCAACGTATTACGTTATATGGTATTACGTTATAACGTATTACGTTATATGGAATAACGTTATAACGTATTACGTTATATGGTATTACGTTATAACGTATTACGTTATATGGTATAACGTTATAACGTATTACGTTATATGGTATTACTTCATAACGTAACACGTTATATGGTATAACGTTATAACGTATTACGTTATATTGTATTACGTCATAACGTATTACGTTATATGGTATAACGTTATAACGTTTTACCTTATATGGTATAACGTTATAACGTATTACGATATATGGTATAACGTTATAACGTATTACGTTATATGGTATAACGTTATAACGTATTACGTTATATGGTATAACGTTATAACGTATTACGTTATATGCTATAACGTCATATGGTATAACGTTATAACGTATTACGTTATATGGTATTACGTTATAACGTATTACGTTATATGGTATAACGTTATAACGTATTACCTTATATGGTATAACGTCATATAGTATAACGTTATAACGTATTACGTTATATGGTATAACGTTATAACGTATTATGTTATATGGTATTACATCAAAACGTATTACGTTATATGGTATAACGTTATAACGTATTACGTTATATGGTATAACGTTATGTGGTATAACGTTATAACGTATTACCTTATATGGTATTACGTCATATGGTATAACGTTATAACGTATTACGTTATATGGTATCACGTTATAACGTATTACGTTATATGGTATTACGTCACAACGTATTACGTTATATGGAATAACGTTATAACGTATTACGTTATATGGTATAACGTTATAACGTATTACCTTATATGGTATTACGTTATAACGTATTACGATATATGGTATAACGTTATAACGTATTACGTTATATGGTATAACGTTATAACGTATTACGTTATATGGTATAACGTTATAACGTATTACGTTATATGGTATTACATCAAAACGTATTACGTTATATGGTATAACGTTATAACGTATTACGTTATATGGTATAACGTCATATGGTATTACGTTATAACGCATTACGTTATATGGTATAACGTTATAACGTATTACCTTATATGGTATAACGTCATATAGTATAACGTTATAACGTATTACGTTATATGGTATAACGTTATAACGTATTATGTTATATGGTATTACATCAAAACGTATTACGTTATATGGTATAACGTTATAACGTATTACGTTATATGGTATAACGTTATGTGGTATAACGTTATAACGTATTACCTTATATGGTATTACGTCATATGGTATAACGTCATATGGTATAACGTTATAACGTATTACGTTATATGGTATTACGTTATAACGTATTACGTTATATGGTATAACGTTATAACGTATTACCTTATATGGGATAACGTCATATAGTATAACGTTATAACGCATTACGTTATATGGTATAACGTTATAACTTATTATGTTATATGGTATTACATCAAAACGTATTACGTTATATGGTATAACGTTATAACGTATTTCGTTATATGGTATAACGTTATGTGGTATAACGTTATAACGTATTACCTTATATGGTATTACGTCATATGGTATAACGTTATAACGTATTACGTTATATGGTATCACGTTATAACGTATTACGTTATATGGTATTACGTCACAACGTATTACGTTATATGGAATAACGTTATAACGTATTACGTTATATGGTATAACGTTATAACGTATTACCTTATATGGTATAACGTCATATGGTATAACGTTATAACGTATTACGTTATATGGTATTACGTTATAACGTATTACGTTATATGGTATAACGTTATAACGTATTACGTTATATGGTATTACGTTATAACGTATTACGATATATGGTATAACGTTATAACGTATTACGTTATATGGTATAACGTTTTAACGTATTACGTTATATGGTATAACGTCATATAGTATAACGTTATAACGTATTCCGTTATATGGTATAAAGTTATAACGTATTACGTTATATGGTATAACGTTATAACGTATTACCTTATATGGTATAACGTCATATGGTATAACGTTATAACGTATTACGTTATATGGTATTACGTTATAACGTATTACGTTATATGGTATAACGTTATAACGTATTACGTTATATGGTATTACGTCATAACGTAACACGATATATGGTATAACGTTATAACGTATTACGTTATATTGTATTACGTCATAACGTATTACGTTATATGGTATAACGTTATAACGTTTTACCTTATATGGTATAACGTTATAACGTATTACGTTATATGGTATAACGTTATAACGTATTACGTTATATGGTATAACGTTATAACGTATTACGTTATATGCTATAACGTCATATGGTATAACGTTATAACGTATTACGTTATATGGTATTACGTTATAACGTATTACGTTATATGGTATAACGAAATAACGTATTACCCTATATGGTATAACGTTATAACGTATTTCGTTATATGGTATAACGTTATGTGGTATAACGTTATAACGTATTACCTTATATGGTATTACGTCATATGGTATAACGTTATAACGTATTACGTTATATGGTATAACGTTATAACGTATTATGTTATATGGTATTACATCAAAACGTATTACGTTATATGGTATAACGTTATGTGGTATAACGTTATAACGTATTACCTTATATGGTATTACGTCATATGGTATAACGTTATAACGTATTACGTTATATGGTATAACGTTTTAACGTATTACGTTATATGGTATAACGTCATATAGTATAACGTTATAACGTATTACGTTATATGGTATAACGTTATAACGTATTATGTTATATGGTATTACATCAAAACGTATTACGTTATATGGTATAACGTTATAACGTATTACGTTATATGGTATCACGTCATATGGTATAACGTTATAACGTATTACGTTATATGGTATTACGTTATAACGTATTACGTTATATGGTATAACGTTATAACGTATTATGTTATATTTTATTACATCAAAACGTATTACGTTATATGGTATAACGTTATAACGTATTACGTTATATGGTATTACATCAAAACGTATTACGTTATATGGTATTACGTCATAACGTAATACGTTATATGGTACAACGTTAGAACGTATTACGTTATATGTTATAACGTCAAATCGTATAACGTCATAACGTATTACGTTATATGGTATTACGTCTTAACGTATTACGTTGTATGGTATTACGTTATAACGTATTACGTTATATGGTACAACGCTATAACGTATTATGTTATATGGTATAACGTTATAACGTATTACCTTATATGGTATAATGTCATATGGTATAAAGTTATAACGTATTACGTTATATGGTATTACGTCATAACGTAACACGTTATATGGTATAACGTTATAACGTATTACGTTATATGGTATAATGTTATAACCTATTACGTTATATGGTATAACGTTATAACGTATTACGTTATATGGTAATACGTTATAACGTATTACGTTATATGGTATAACGTTATAACGTATTACGTTATATGGTATAACGTTATGTGGTATAACGTTATAACGTATTACCTTATATGGTATTACGTCATATGGTATAACGTTATAACGTATTACCTTATATGGTATTACGTCATATGGTATAACGTTATAACGTATTACGTTATATGGTATCACGTTATAACGTATTACGTTATATGGTATTACGTCACAACGTATTACGTTATATGGAATAACGTTATAACGTATTACGTTATATGGTATAACGTTACAACGTATTACCTTATATGGTATAACGTCATATGGTATAACGTTATAACGTATTACGTTATATGGTATAACGTTTTTAACGTATTACGTTATATGGTATTACGTCATAACGTAATACGTTATATGGTATAACGTTATAACGTATTACGTTATATGCTATAACGTCATATGGTATAACGTTATAACGTATTACGTTATATGGTATTACGTTATAACGTATTACGTTATATGGTATAACGTTATAACGTATTACGTTATATGGTATTACGTCACAACGTATTACGTTATATGGAATAACGTTATAACGTATTACGTTATATGGTATAACGTTATAACGTATTACCTTATATGGTATAACGTCATATGGTATAACGTTATAACGTATTACGTTATATGGTATTACGTTATAACGTATTACGATATATGGTATAAGGTTATAACGTATTACGTTATATGGTATAACGTTATAACGTATTACGTTATATGGTATAACGTCATATAGTATAACGTTATAACGTATTACGTTATATGGTATAACGTTATAACGTATTATCTTATATGGTATTACATCAAAACGTATTACGTTATATGGTATAACGTTATAACGTATTACGTTATATGGTATAACGTTATAACGTATTACGTTATATGGTATAACGTTATAACGTATTACGTTATATGGTATAACGTCATATAGTATAACGTTATAACGTATTACGTTATATGGTATAACGTTATAACGTATTATCTTATATGGTATTACATCAAAACTTATTACGTTATATGGTATAACGTTATAACGTATTACGTTATATGGTATAACGTTATAACGTATTACGTTATATGGTATAACGTTATAACGTATTACCTTATATGGTATAACGTCATATGGTATAACGTTATAACGTATTACCTTATATGGTATAATGTCATATGGTATAAAGTTATAACGTATTACGTTATATGGTATTACGTCATAACGTAACACGTTATATGGTATAACGTTATAACGTATTACGTTATATGGTATAATGTTATAACCTATTACGTTATATGGTATAACGTTATAACGTATTACGTTATATGGTATTACGTTATAACGTATTACGTTATATGGTATAACGTTATAACGTATTACGTTATATGGTATAACGTTATGTGGTATAACGTTATAACGTATTACCTTATATGGTATTACGTCATATGGTATAACGTTATAACGGATTACGTTATATGGTATCACGTTATAACGTATTACGTTATATGGTATTACGTCACAACGTATTTCGTTATATGGTATAACGTTATAACGTATTACGTTATATGGTATAACGTTATAACGTATTACGTTATATGGTATAACGTTATAACGTATTACCTTATATGGTATAACGTCATATGGTATAACGTTATAACGTATTACGTTATATGGTATTACGTTATAACGTATTACGTTATATGGTATAACGTTATAACGTATTACGTTATATGGTATTACGTTATAACGTATTACGTTATATGGTATAACGTTATAACGTATTACCTTATATGGTATAACGTCATATGGTATAACGTTATAACGTATTACGTTATATGGTATAACGTTATAACGTATAACGTTATATGGTATTACATCAAAACGTATTACGTTATATGGTATAACGTTATAACGTATTACGTTATATGGTATTACATCAAATCGTATTACGTTATATGGTATTACGTCATAACGTATTACGTTATATGGTATTACGTCATAACGTAACACGTTATATGGTATAACGTTATAACGTATTACGTCATATGGTATAACGTTATAACGTATTACGTTGTATGGTATCACGTTATAACGTATTACGTTATATGGTATTACGTCACAACGTATTTCGTTATATGGTATAACGTTATAACGTATTACGTTATATGGTATAACGTTATAACGTATTACCTTATATGGTATAACGTCATATGGTATAACGTTATAACGTATTACGTTATATGGTATAACGTTATAACGTATTACCTTATATGGTATTACGTTATAACGTATTACGATATATGGTATAACGTTATAACGTATTACGTTATATGGTATAACGTTATAACGTATTACGTTATATGGTATAACGTCATATAGTATAACGTTATAACGTATTACGTTATATGGTATAACGTTATAACGTATTATGTTATATGGTATTACATCAAAACGTATTAAGTTATATGGTATAACGTTATAACGTATTACGTTATATGGTATAACGTTATAACGTATTACGTTATATGGTATAACGTTATAACGTATTACCTTATATGGTATAACGTCATATGGTATAACGTTATAACGTATTACGTTATATGGTATTACGTTATAACGTATTACGTTATATGGTATAACGTTATAACGTATTACGTTATATGGTATTACGTCATAACGTAACACGATATATGGTATAACGTTATAACGTATTACGTTATATTGTATTACGTCATAACGTATTACGTTATATGGTATAACGTTATAACGTTTTACCTTATATGGTATAACGTTATAACGTATTACGTTATATGGTATAACGTTATAACGCATTACGATATATGGTATAACGTTGTAACGTATTACGTTATATGGTATAACGTTATAACGTATTACGTTATATGGTATAACGTTATAACGTATTACGTTATATGGTATAACGTTATAAAGTATTACCTTATATGGTATAACGTCATATAGTATAACGTTATAACGTATTACGTTATATGGTATAACGTTATAACGTATTATGTTATATGGTATTACATCAAAACGTATTACGTTATATGGTATAACGTTATGTGGTATAACGTTATAACGTATTACCTTATATGGTATTACGTCATATGGTATAACGTTGTAACGTATTACGTTATATGGTATCACGTTATAACGTATTACGTTATATGGTATTACGTCACAACGTATTACGTTATATGGAATAACGTTATAACGTATTACGTTATATGGTATAACGTTATAACGTATCACCTTATATGGTATAACGTCATATGGTATAACGTTATAACGTATTACGTTATATGGTATTACGTTATAACGTATTACGTTATATGGTATAACGTTATAACGTATTATGTTATATGGTATTACATCAAAACGTAATACGTTATATGGTATAACGTTATGTGGTACAACGTTAGAACGTATTACGTTATATGTTATAACGTCAAATGGTATAACGTCATAACGTATTACGTTATATGGTATTACGTTATAACGTATTACGTTATATGGTATAACGTTATAATGTATTATGTTATATGGTATTACATCAAAACGTATTACGTTATATGGTATAACGTTATAACGTATTACGTTATATGGTATTACATCAAAACGTATTACGTTATATGGTATTACGTCATAACGTAATACGTTATATGGTATAACGTTATAACGTATTACCTTATATGGTATAATGTCATATGGTATAAAGTTATAACGTATTACGTTATATGGAATTACGTCATAACGTAACACGTTATATGGTATAACGTTATAACGTATTACGTTATATGGTATAATGTTATAACCTATTACGTTATATGGTATAACGTTATAACGTATTACGTTATATGGTATAACGTTATAACGTATTACGTTATATGGTATAACGTTATGTGGTATAACGTTATAACGTATTACCTTATATAGTATTACGTCATATGGTATAACGTTATAACGTATTACGTTATATGGTATCACGTTATAACGTATTACGTTATATGGTATTACGTCACAACGTATTTCGTTATATGGTATAACGTTATAACGTATTACGTTATATGGTATAACGTTATAACGTATTACCTTATATGGTATAACGTCATATGGTATAACGTTATAACGTATTACGTTATATGGTATTACGTTATAACGTATTACGTTATATGGTATAACGTTATAACGTATTACGTTATATGGTATTACGTTATAACGTATTACGTTATATGGTATAACGTTATAACGTATTACCTTATATGGTATAACGTCATATGGTATAACGTTATAACGTATTACGTTATATGGTATAACGTTATAACGTATAACGTTATATGGTATTACATCAAAACGTATTACGTTATATGGTATAACGTTATAACGTATTACGTTATATGGTATTACATCAAATCGTATTACGTTATATGGTATTACGTCATAACGTAATACTGTTATATGGTATAACGTTATAACGTATTACGTTATATGCTATAACGTCATATGGTATAACGTTATAACGTATTACGTTATATGGTATAACGTTATAACGTATTACCTTATATGGTATAACGTCATATGGTATAACGTTATAACGTATTACGTTATATGGTATTACGTCATAACGTAACACGTTATATGGTATAACGTTATAACGTATTACGTTATATGGTATAATGTTATAACCTATTACGTCATATGGTATAACGTTATAACGTATTACGTTATATTGTATTACGTCATAACGTATTACGTTATATGGTATAACGTTATAACGTATTATGTTATATGGTATTACATCAAAACGTATTACGTTATATGGTATAACGTTATAACGTATTACGTTATATGGTATAACGTTATAACGTATTACGTTATATGGTATAACGTTATAACGTATTACCTTATATGGTATAACGTCATATGGTATAACGTTATAACGTATTACGTTATATGGTATTACGTTATAACGTATTACGTTATATGGTATAACGTTATAACGTATTACGTTATATGGTATTACGTCATAACGTAACACGATATATGGTATAACGTTATAACGTATTACGTTATATTGTATTACGTCATAACGTATTACGTTATATGGTATAACGTTATAACGTTTTACCTTATATGGTATAACGTTATAACGTATTACGTTATATGGTATAACGTTATAACGTATTACGATATATGGTATAACGTTGTAACGTATTACGTTATATGGTATAACGTTATAACGTATTACGTTATATGGTATAACGTTATAACGTATTACGTTATATGCTATAACGTCATATGGTATAACGTTATAACGTATTAGGTTATATGGTATTACGTTATAACGTATTTCGTTATATGGTATAACGTTATAACGTATTACGTTATATGGTATAACGTTATAACGTATTACCTTATATGGTATAACGTCATAGAGTATAACGTTATAACGTATTACGTTATATGGTATAACGTTATAACGTATTATGTTATATGGTATTACATCAAAACGTATTACGTTATATGGTATAACGTTATGTGGTATAACGTTATAACGTATTACCTTATATGGTATTACGTCATATGGTATAACGTTGTAACGTATTACGTTATGTGGTATCACGTTATAACGTATTACGTTATATGGAATTACGTCACAACGTATTACGTTATATGGAATAACGTTATAACGTATTACGTTATATGGTATAACGTTATAACGTATCACCTTATATGGTATAACGTCATATGGTATAACGTTATAACGTATTACGTTATATGGTATTACGTTATAACGTATTACGTTATATGGTATAACGTTATAACGTATTACGTTATATGGTATTACGTTATATGGTATTACGTTATAACGTATTACGATATATGGTATAACGTTATAACGTATTACATTATATGGTATAACGTTATAACGTATTACGTTATATGGTATAACGTTTTTAACGTATTACGTTATATGGTATTACGTCATATGGTATAACGTTATAACGTATTACGTTATATGGTATAACGTTTTTAACGTATTACGTTATATGGTATTACGTCATAACGTAATACGTTATATGGTATAACGTTATAACGTATTACGTTATATGCTATAACGTGATATGGTATAACGTTATAACGTATTACGTTATATGGTATTACGTCACAACGTATTACGTTATATGGAATAACGCTATAACGTATTGCGTTATATGGTATAACGTTATAACGTATTACCTTATATGGTATAACGTCATATGGTATAACGTTATAACGTATTACGTTATATGGTATTATTTTATAACGTATTACGTTATATGGTATAACGTTATAACGTATTACGTTATATGGTATAACGTTATAACGTATTACGTTATATGGTAATACGTTATAACGTATTACGATATATGGTATAACGTTATAACGTATTACGTTATATGGTATAACGTTATAACGTATTACGTTATATGGTATAACGTTTTTAACGTATTACGTTATATGGTATTACGTCATATGGTATAACGTTATAACGTATTACGTTATATGGTATTACGTTATAACGTATTACGTTATATGGTATTACGTTACAACGTATTACGTTATATGGTATAACGTTATAACGTATTACGTTATATGCTATAACGTCATATGGTATAACGTTATAATGTATTACGTCATATTGTATAACGTTATAACGTAATACGTTATATGGTATAACGTCATATGGTATAACGTTATAACGTATTACGTTATATGGTATTACGTCATAACGTAATACGTTATGTGGTATAACGTTATAACGTATTACGTTATATGGTATTACGTTATAACGTATTACGTTATATGGTATAACGTTATAACGTATTACCTTATATGGTATAACGTCATATGGTATAACGTTATAACGTATTACGTTATATGGTATAACGATATAACGTATTACGTTATATGCTATAACGTCAGATGGTATAGCGTTATAACGTATTACGTTATATGGTATTACGTTATAACGTATTACGTTATATGGTATAACGTTATAACTTATTACGTTATATGGTATTACGTTATAACGTATTACGTTATATGGTATAACGTTATAACGTATTATCTTATATGGTATAACGTCATATAGTATAACGTTATAACGTATTACGTTATATGGTATAACGTTATAACGTATTATGTTATATGGTATTACATCAAAACGTATTACGTTATATGGTATTACGTCATAACGTAATACGTTATATGGTATAACGTTATAACGTATTACGTTATATGCTATAACGTCATATGGTATAACGTTATAACGTATTACGTTATATGGTACAACGTTAGAACGTATTACGTTATATGTTATAACGTCAAATGGTATAATGTCATAACGTATTACGTTATATGGTATTACGTCATAACGTATTACGTTGTATGGTATTACGTTATAACGTATTACGTTATATGGTATTACGTTATAACGTATTACGTTATATGGTATAACGTTATAACGTATTACGTTATATGGTATTACGTTATAACGTATTACGTTATATGGTATAACGATATAACGTATTACGTTATCTGGTATTACGTCATAACGTATTACGTTATATGGTATAACGTTATGACGTATTACCTTATATGGTATAACGTCATATGGTATAACGTTATAACGTATTACGTTATATGGTATTACGTTATAACGTATTACGTTATATGGTATAACGTTATAACTTATTACGTTATATGGTATTATGTTATAACGTATTACGTTATATGGTATAACGTTATAACGTATTACCTTATATGGTATAACGTTATATAGTATAACGTTATAACGTATTACGTTATATGGTATAACGTTATAACGTATTATGTTATATGGTATTACATCAAAACGTATTACGTTATATGGTATAACGTTATAACGTATTACGTTATATGTTATTACATCAAAACGTATTACGTTATATGGTATTACGTCATAACGTAATACGTTATATGGTATAACGTTATAACGTATTACGTTATATGCTATAACGTCATATGGTATAACGTTATAACGTATTACGTTATATGGTACAACGTTAGAACGAATTACGTTATATGTTATAACGTCAAATGGTATAATGTCATAACGTATTACGTTATATGGTATTACGTCATAACGTATTACGTTGTATGGTATTACGTTATAACGTATTACGTTATATGGTATTACGTTATAACGTATTACGTTATATGGTATAACGTTATAACGTATTACGTTATATGGTATTACGTTATAACGTATTACGTTATATGGTATAACGATATAACGTATTACGTTATCTGGTATTACGTCATAACGTATTACGTTATATGGTATAACGTCATATGGTATAACGTTATGACGTATTACGTTATATGGCATAACGTTATAACGTATTACGTTATATGCTATAACGTCATATGGTATAACGTTATAACGTATTACGTTATATGGTATTACGTCATAACGTATTACGTTATATGGTATATCGTTATAACGTATTACGTTGTATGCTATAACGTCATATAGTATAACGTTATAACGTATTACGTTATATGGTATTACGTTATAACGTATTACGTTATATGGTATAACGTTATAACGTATTGCGTTATATGATATAACGTTATATGGTATAACGTTATAACGTATTACCTTATATGGTATAACGTCATATGGTATAACGATATAAAGTATTACGTTATATGGTATCACGTTATAACGTATTACGTTATATGGTATAACGTTATAATGTATTATGTTATATGGTATTACATCAAAACGTATTACGTTATATGGTATAACGTTATAACGTATTACGTTATATGGTATTACATCAAAACGTATTACGTTATATGGTATTACGTCATAACGTAATACGTTATATGGTATAACGTTATAACGTATTACCTTATATGGTATAATGTCATATGGTATAAAGTTATAACGTATTACGTTATATGGAATTACGTCATAACGTAACACGTTATATGGTATAACGTTATAACGTATTACGTTATATGGTATAATGTTATAACCTATTACGTTATATGGTATAACGTTATAACGTATTACGTTATATGGTATAACGTTATAACGTATTACGTTATATGGTATAACGTTATGTGGTATAACGTTATAACGTATTACCTTATATAGTATTACGTCATATGGTATAACGTTATAACGTATTACGTTATATGGTATCACGTTATAACGTATTACGTTATATGGTATTACGTCACAACGTATTTCGTTATATGGTATAACGTTATAACGTATTACGTTATATGGTATAACGTTATAACGTATTACCTTATATGGTATAACGTCATATGGTATAACGTTATAACGTATTACGTTATATGGTATTACGTTATAACGTATTACGTTATATGGTATAACGTTATAACGTATTACGTTATATGGTATTACGTTATAACGTATTACGTTATATGGTATAACGTTATAACGTATTACCTTATATGGTATAACGTCATATGGTATAACGTTATAACGTATTACGTTATATGGTATAACGTTATAACGTATAACGTTATATGGTATTACATCAAAACGTATTACGTTATATGGTATAACGTTATAACGTATTACGTTATATGGTATTACATCAAATCGTATTACGTTATATGGTATTACGTCATAACGTAATACTGTTATATGGTATAACGTTATAACGTATTACGTTATATGCTATAACGTCATATGGTATAACGTTATAACGTATTACGTTATATGGTATAACGTTATAACGTATTACCTTATATGGTATAACGTCATATGGTATAACGTTATAACGTATTACGTTATATGGTATTACGTCATAACGTAACACGTTATATGGTATAACGTTATAACGTATTACGTTATATGGTATAATGTTATAACCTATTACGTCATATGGTATAACGTTATAACGTATTACGTTATATTGTATTACGTCATAACGTATTACGTTATATGGTATAACGTTATAACGTATTATGTTATATGGTATTACATCAAAACGTATTACGTTATATGGTATAACGTTATAACGTATTACGTTATATGGTATAACGTTATAACGTATTACGTTATATGGTATAACGTTATAACGTATTACCTTATATGGTATAACGTCATATGGTATAACGTTATAACGTATTACGTTATATGGTATTACGTTATAACGTATTACGTTATATGGTATAACGTTATAACGTATTACGTTATATGGTATTACGTCATAACGTAACACGATATATGGTATAACGTTATAACGTATTACGTTATATTGTATTACGTCATAACGTATTACGTTATATGGTATAACGTTATAACGTTTTACCTTATATGGTATAACGTTATAACGTATTACGTTATATGGTATAACGTTATAACGTATTACGATATATGGTATAACGTTGTAACGTATTACGTTATATGGTATAACGTTATAACGTATTACGTTATATGGTATAACGTTATAACGTATTACGTTATATGCTATAACGTCATATGGTATAACGTTATAACGTATTAGGTTATATGGTATTACGTTATAACGTATTTCGTTATATGGTATAACGTTATAACGTATTACGTTATATGGTATAACGTTATAACGTATTACCTTATATGGTATAACGTCATAGAGTATAACGTTATAACGTATTACGTTATATGGTATAACGTTATAACGTATTATGTTATATGGTATTACATCAAAACGTATTACGTTATATGGTATAACGTTATGTGGTATAACGTTATAACGTATTACCTTATATGGTATTACGTCATATGGTATAACGTTGTAACGTATTACGTTATGTGGTATCACGTTATAACGTATTACGTTATATGGAATTACGTCACAACGTATTACGTTATATGGAATAACGTTATAACGTATTACGTTATATGGTATAACGTTATAACGTATCACCTTATATGGTATAACGTCATATGGTATAACGTTATAACGTATTACGTTATATGGTATTACGTTATAACGTATTACGTTATATGGTATAACGTTATAACGTATTACGTTATATGGTATTACGTTATATGGTATTACGTTATAACGTATTACGATATATGGTATAACGTTATAACGTATTACATTATATGGTATAACGTTATAACGTATTACGTTATATGGTATAACGTTTTTAACGTATTACGTTATATGGTATTACGTCATATGGTATAACGTTATAACGTATTACGTTATATGGTATAACGTTTTTAACGTATTACGTTATATGGTATTACGTCATAACGTAATACGTTATATGGTATAACGTTATAACGTATTACGTTATATGCTATAACGTGATATGGTATAACGTTATAACGTATTACGTTATATGGTATTACGTTATAACGTATTACGTTATATGGTATTACGTCACAACGTATTACGTTATATGGAATAACGCTATAACGTATTGCGTTATATGGTATAACGTTATAACGTATTACCTTATATGGTATAACGTCATATGGTATAACGTTATAACGTATTACGTTATATGGTATTATTTTATAACGTATTACGTTATATGGTATAACGTTATAACGTATTACGTTATATGGTAATACGTTATAACGTATTACGATATATGGTATAACGTTATAACGTATTACGTTATATGGTATAACGTTATAACGTATTACGTTATATGGTATAACGTTTTTAACGTATTACGTTATATGGTATTACGTCATATGGTATAACGTTATAACGTATTACGTTATATGGTATTACGTTATAACGTATTACGTTATATGGTATTACGTTACAACGTATTACGTTATATGGTATAACGTTATAACGTATTACGTTATATGCTATAACGTCATATGGTATAACGTTATAATGTATTACGTCATATTGTATAACGTTATAACGTAATACGTTATATGGTATAACGTCATATGGTATAACGTTATAACGTATTACGTTATATGGTATTACGTCATAACGTAATACGTTATGTGGTATAACGTTATAACGTATTACGTTATATGGTATTACGTTATAACGTATTACGTTATATGGTATAACGTTATAACGTATTACCTTATATGGTATAACGTCATATGGTATAACGTTATAACGTATTACGTTATATGGTATAACGATATAACGTATTACGTTATATGCTATAACGTCAGATGGTATAGCGTTATAACGTATTACGTTATATGGTATTACGTTATAACGTATTACGTTATATGGTATAACGTTATAACTTATTACGTTATATGGTATTACGTTATAACGTATTACGTTATATGGTATAACGTTATAACGTATTATCTTATATGGTATAACGTCATATAGTATAACGTTATAACGTATTACGTTATATGGTATAACGTTATAACGTATTATGTTATATGGTATTACATCAAAACGTATTACGTTATATGGTATTACGTCATAACGTAATACGTTATATGGTATAACGTTATAACGTATTACGTTATATGCTATAACGTCATATGGTATAACGTTATAACGTATTACGTTATATGGTACAACGTTAGAACGTATTACGTTATATGTTATAACGTCAAATGGTATAATGTCATAACGTATTACGTTATATGGTATTACGTCATAACGTATTACGTTGTATGGTATTACGTTATAACGTATTACGTTATATGGTATTACGTTATAACGTATTACGTTATATGGTATAACGTTATAACGTATTACGTTATATGGTATTACGTTATAACGTATTACGTTATATGGTATAACGATATAACGTATTACGTTATCTGGTATTACGTCATAACGTATTACGTTATATGGTATAACGTTATGACGTATTACCTTATATGGTATAACGTCATATGGTATAACGTTATAACGTATTACGTTATATGGTATTACGTTATAACGTATTACGTTATATGGTATAACGTTATAACTTATTACGTTATATGGTATTATGTTATAACGTATTACGTTATATGGTATAACGTTATAACGTATTACCTTATATGGTATAACGTTATATAGTATAACGTTATAACGTATTACGTTATATGGTATAACGTTATAACGTATTATGTTATATGGTATTACATCAAAACGTATTACGTTATATGGTATAACGTTATAACGTATTACGTTATATGTTATTACATCAAAACGTATTACGTTATATGGTATTACGTCATAACGTAATACGTTATATGGTATAACGTTATAACGTATTACGTTATATGCTATAACGTCATATGGTATAACGTTATAACGTATTACGTTATATGGTACAACGTTAGAACGAATTACGTTATATGTTATAACGTCAAATGGTATAATGTCATAACGTATTACGTTATATGGTATTACGTCATAACGTATTACGTTGTATGGTATTACGTTATAACGTATTACGTTATATGGTATTACGTTATAACGTATTACGTTATATGGTATAACGTTATAACGTATTACGTTATATGGTATTACGTTATAACGTATTACGTTATATGGTATAACGATATAACGTATTACGTTATCTGGTATTACGTCATAACGTATTACGTTATATGGTATAACGTCATATGGTATAACGTTATGACGTATTACGTTATATGGCATAACGTTATAACGTATTACGTTATATGCTATAACGTCATATGGTATAACGTTATAACGTATTACGTTATATGGTATTACGTCATAACGTATTACGTTATATGGTATATCGTTATAACGTATTACGTTGTATGCTATAACGTCATATAGTATAACGTTATAACGTATTACGTTATATGGTATTACGTTATAACGTATTACGTTATATGGTATAACGTTATAACGTATTGCGTTATATGATATAACGTTATATGGTATAACGTTATAACGTATTACCTTATATGGTATAACGTCATATGGTATAACGATATAAAGTATTACGTTATATGGTATCACGTTATAACGTATTACGTTATATGGTATTACGTCAAAAAGTATTACGTTATATGGTTTAACGTTTTTAACGTATTACGTTATATGGTATTACGTCATAACGTAATACGTTATATGGTATAACGTTATAACGTATTACGTCATAACGTAATACGTTATATGGTATAACGTTATAACGTATTACGTTATATGCTATAACGTCATATGGTGTAACGTTATAACGTATTACGTTGTATGGTATTACGTTATAACGTATTACGTTATATGCTATAACGTCATATAGTATAACGTTATAACGAATTACGTTATAACGTATTACGTTATATGCTGTAACGTCATATAGTACAACGTTATAACGAATTACGTTATATGGTATTACGTTATAACGTATTACGTTATATGGTATAACGATATAACGTATTACGTTATCTGGTATTACGTCATAACGTATTACGTTATATGGTATAACGGCATATGGTATAACGTTATAACATATTACGTTATATGGTATAACGTTATAACGTATTTCGTTTTATGGTATTACGTCATAACGTATTACGATATATGGTATAACGTCATATGGTATAACGTTATGACGTATTACATTATATGGTATTACGTCATATGGTATAACGTTATGACGTATTACGTTATATGGCATAACGTTATAACGTATTACGTTATATGCTATAGCGTCATATAGTATAACGTTATAACGTATTACGTTATATGGTATTACGTCATAACGTATTACGTTATATGGTATATCGTTATAACGTATTACGTTATATGGTATTACGTCACAACGTATTTCGTTATATGGTATAACGTTATGACGTATTACGTTATATGGCATAACGTTATAACGTATTACGTTATATGCTATAGCGTCATATGGTATAACGTTATAACGTATTACGTTATATGCTATAACGTCATATGGTATAACGTTATAACGTATTACGTTATATGGTACAACGTTAGAACGTATTACGTTATATGTTATAACGTCAAATGGTATAATGTCATAACGTATTACGTTATATGGTATTACGTCATAACGTATTACGTTGTATGGTATTACGTTATAACGTATTACGTTATATGGTATTACGTTATAACGTATTACGTTATATGGTATAACGTTATAACGTATTACGTTATATGGTATTACGTTATAACGTATTACGTTATATGGTATAACGATATAACGTATTACGTTATCTGGTATTACGTCATAACGTATTACGTTATATGCTATAACGTCATATAGTATAACGTTATAACGAATTACGTTATAACGTATTACGTTATATGCTGTAACGTCATATAGTACAACGTTATAACGAATTACGTTATATGGTATTACGTTATAACGTATTACGTTATATGGTATAACGATATAACGTATTACTTTATCTGGTATTACGTCATAACGTATTACGTTATATGGTATAACGGCATATGGTATAACGTTATAACATATTACGTTATATGGTATAACGTTATAACGTATTTCGTTTTATGGTATTACGTCATAACGTATTACGATATATGGTATAACGTCATATGGTATAACGTTATGACGTATTACATTATATGGTATTACGTCATATGGTATAACGTTATGACGTATTACGTTATATGGCATAACGTTATAACGTATTACGTTATATGCTATAGCGTCATATGGTATAACGTTATAACGTATTACGTTATATGGTATTACGTCATAACGTATTACGTTATATGGTATATCGTTATAACGTATTACGTTATATGGTATTACGTCACAACGTATTTCGTTATATGGTATAACGTTATAACGTATTACGTTATATGGTATAACGTTAAAACGTATTACCTTATATGGTATAACGTCATATGGTATAACGTTATAACGTATTACGTTATATGGTATTACGTTATAACGTATTACGTTATATGGTATAACGTTATAACGTATTACGTTATATGGTATTACGTTATAACGTATTACGTTATATGGTATAACGATATAACGTATTACGTTATCTGGTATTACGTCATAACGTATTACGTTATATGGTATAACGTCATATGGTATAAAGTTATAACGTATTACGTTATATGGTATTACGTCATAACGTATTACGTTATATGGTATATCGTTATAACGTATTACGTTGTATGCTATGACGTCATATAGTATAACGTTATAACGTATTACGTTATATGGTATTACGTTATAACGTATTACGTTATATGGTATAACGTTATAACGTATTGCGTTATATGATATAACGTTATATGGTATAACGTTATAACGTATTACCTTATATGGTATAACGTCATATGGTATAACGATATAACGTATTACGTTATATGGTATCACGTTATAACGTATTACGTTATATGGTATAACGTTATAACGTATTACGTTATATGGTATTACATCAAAACGTATTACGTTATATGGTACAACGTTAGAACGTATTACGTTATATGTTATAACGTCAAATGGTATAACGTTATAACGTATTACGTTATATGGTATTACGTCATAACGTATTACGTTGTATGGTATTACGTTATAACGTATTACGTTATATGGTATTACGTTATAACGTATTACGTTATATGTTATAACGTTATAACGTATTACGTTATATGGTATTACGTTATAACGTATTACGTTATATGGTATAACGTTATAACGTATTACGTTATATGGTATTACGTCAAAACGTATTACGTTATATGGTATAACGTTTTTAACGTATTACGTTATATGGTATTACGTTATAACGTATTACGTTATATGGTATAACGTTATAACGTATTACGTTATATGGTATTACGTTATAACGTATTACGTTATATGGTATAACGTTATAACGTATTACGTTATATGGTATTACGTTATAACGTATTACGTTATATGGTATAACGTTATAACGTATTACGTTATATGGTATTACGTCATAACGTAACACGTTATATGGTATAACGTTATAACGTATTACGTTATATTGTATTACGTCATAACGTATTACGTTATATGGTATAACGTTTTTAACGTATTACGTTATATGGTATTACGTTATAACGTATTACGTTATATGGTATAACGTTATAACGTATTACGTTATATGGTATTACGTTATAACGTATTACGTTATATGGTATAACGTTATAACGTATTACGTTATATGGTATTACGTCATAACGTAACACGTTATATGGTATAACGTTATAACGTATTACGTTATATTGTATTACTTCATAACGTATTACGTTATATGGTATAACGTTATAACGTTTTACCAAATATGGTATAACGTTATAACGTATTACGTTATATGGTATAACGTTATAACGTATTACGATATATGGTATAACGTTATAACGTATTACGTTATATGGTATAACGTTATAACGTATTACGTTATATGGTATAACGTTATGTGGTATAACGTTATAACGTATTACCTTATATGGTATTACGTCATAACGTATTACGTTATATGGTATAACGTTAAAACGTATTACCTTATATGGTATTACGTTATAACGTATTACGTTATATGGTATAACGTTATAACGTATTACGTTATATGGTATTACGTTATAACGTATTACGTTATATGGTATAACGATATAACGTATTACGTTATCTGGTATTACGTCATAACGTATTACGTTATATGGTATAACGTCATATGGTATAAAGTTATAACGTATTACGTTATATGGTATTACGTCATAACGTATTACGTTATATGGTATATCGTTATAACGTATTACGTTGTATGCTATGACGTCATATAGTATAACGTTATAACGTATTACGTTATATGGTATTATTTTATAACGTATTACGTTATATGGTATAACGTTATAACGTATTACGATATATGGTATAACGTCATATGGTATAACGTTATGACGTATTACATTATATGGTATTACGTCATATGGTATAACGTTATGACGTATTACGTTATATGGCATAACGTTATAACGTATTACGTTATATGCTATAGCGTCATATGGTATAACGTTATAACGTATTACGTTATATGGTATTACGTCATAACGTATTACGTTATATGGTATTACGTCATAACGTATTACGTTATATGGTATAACGTTAAAACGTATTACCTTATATGGTATTACGTTATAACGTATTACGTTATATGGTATAACGTTATAACGTATTACGTTATATGGTATTACGTTATAACGTATTACGTTATATGGTATAACGATATAACGTATTACGTTATCTGGTATTACGTCATAACGTATTACGTTATATGGTATAACGTCATATGGTATAAAGTTATAACGTATTACGTTATATGGTATTACGTCATAACGTATTACGTTATATGGTATATCGTTATAACGTATTACGTTGTATGCTATGACGTCATATAGTATAACGTTATAACGTATTACGTTATATGGTATTACGTTATAACGTATTACGTTATATGGTATAACGTTATAACGTATTGCGTTATATGATATAACGTTATATGGTATAACGTTATAACGTATTACCTTATATGGTATAACGTCATATGGTATAACGATATAACGTATTACGTTATATGGTATCACGTTATAACGTATTACGTTATATGGTATAACGTTATAACGTATTACGTTATATGGTATTACATCAAAACGTATTACGTTATATGGTACAACGTTAGAACGTATTACGTTATATGTTATAACGTCAAATGGTATAACGTTATAACGTATTACGTTATATGGTATTACGTCATAACGTATTACGTTGTATGGTATTACGTTATAACGTATTACGTTATATGGTATTACGTTATAACGTATTACGTTATATGTTATAACGTTATAACGTATTACGTTATATGGTATTACGTTATAACGTATTACGTTATATGGTATAACGTTATAACGTGTTACGTTATATGGTATTACGTCAAAACGTATTACGTTATATGGTATAACGTTTTTAACGTATTACGTTATATGGTATTACGTTATAACGTATTACGTTATATGGTATAACGTTATAACGTATTACGTTATATGGTATTACGTTATAACGTATTACGTTATATGGTATAACGTTATAACGTATTACGTTATATGGTATTACGTTATAACGTATTACGTTATATGGTATAACGTTATAACGTATTACGTTATATGGTATTACGTCATAACGTAACACGTTATATGGTATAACGTTATAACGTATTACGTTATATTGTATTACGTCATAACGTATTACGTTATATGGTATAACGTTTTTAACGTATTACGTTATATGGTATTACGTTATAACGTATTACGTTATATGGTATAACGTTATAACGTATTACGTTATATGGTATTACGTTATAACGTATTACGTTATATGGTATAACGTTATAACGTATTACGTTATATGGTATTACGTCATAACGTAACACGTTATATGGTATAACGTTATAACGTATTACGTTATATTGTATTACTTCATAACGTATTACGTTATATGGTATAACGTTATAACGTTTTACCTTATATGGTATAACGTTATAACGTATTACGTTATATGGTATAACGTTATGTGGTATAACGTTATAACGTATTACCTTATATGGTATTACGTCATATGGTATAACGTTATAACGTATTACGTTATATGGTATCACGTTATAACGTATTACGTTATATGGTATTACGTCACAACGTATTACGTTATATGGAATAACGCAATAAAGTATTGCGTTATATGGTATAACGTTATAACGTATTACCTTATATGGTATAACGTTATAACGTATTACGTTATATGGTATAACGTTTTTAACGTATTACGTTATATGGTATTACGTCATATGGTATAACGTTATAACGTATTACGTTATATGGTATAACGTTTTTAACGTATTACGTTATATGGTATTACGTCATAACGTAATACGTTATATGGTATAACGTTATAACGTATTACGTTATATGCTATAACGTCATATGGTATAACGTTATAACGTATTACGTTATATGGTATTACGTTATAACGTATTACGTTATATGGTATTACGTTATAACGTATTACGTTATATGGTATAACGTTATAACGTATTACGTTATATGCTATAACGTCATATGGTATAACGTTATAATGTATTACGTCATATTGTATAACGTTCTAACGTAATACGTTATATGGTATAACGTCATATGGTATAACGTTATAACGTATTACGTTATATGGTATTACGTCATAACGTAATACGTTATATGGTATAACGTTATAACGTATTACGTTATATGGTATTACGTTATAACGTATTACGTTATATGGTATAACGTTATAACGTATTACCTTATATGGTATAACGTCATATGGTATAACGTTATAACGTATTACGTTATATGGTATAACGATATAACGTATTACGTTATATGCTATAACGTCAGATGGTATAGCGTTATAACGTATTACGTTATATGGTATTACGTTATAACGTATTACGTTATATGGTATAACGTTATGACGTATTACCTTATATGGTATAACGTCATATGGTATAACGTTATAACGTATTACGTTATATGGTATAACGTTATAACGTATTACGTTATATGCTATAACGTCATATGGTATAACGTTATAACGTATTACGTTATATGGTATTACGTTATAACGTATTACGTTATAACGTATTACGTTATATGGTATAACGTTATAACTTATTACGTTATATGGTATTACGTTATAACGTATTACGTTATATGGTATAACGTTATAACGTATTACGTTATATGGTATTACATCAAAACGTATTACGTTATATGGTATTACGTCATAACGTAATACGTTATATGGTATAACGTTATAACGTATTACGTTATATGCTATAACGTCATATGGTATAACGTTATAACGTATTACGTTATATGGTATTACGTCATAACGTATTACGTTGTATGGTATTACGTTATAACGTATTACGTTATATGGTATTACGTTATAACGTATTACGTTATATGGTATAACGTTATAACGTATTACGTTATATGGTATTACGTTATAACGTATTACGTTATATGGTATAACGATATAACGTATTACGTTATCTGGTATTACGTCATAACGTATTACGTTATATGCTATAACGTCATATGGTATAACGTTATAACGTATTACGTTATATGGTATTACGTCATAACGTATTACGTTATATGGTATATCGTTATAACGTATTACGTTGTATGCTATAACGTCATATAGTATAACGTTATAACGTATTACGTTATATGGTATTACGTTATAACGTATTACGTTATATGGTATAACGTTATAACGTATTGCGTTATATGATATAACGTTATATGGTATAACGTTATAACGTATTACCTTATATGGTATAACGTCATATGGTATAACGATATAACGTATTACGTTATATGATATCACGTTATAACGTATTACGTTATATGGTATTACGTCAAAAAGTATTACGTTATATGGTTTAACGTTTTTAACGTATTACGTTATATGGTATTACGTCATAACGTAATACGTTATATGGTATAACGTTATAACGTATTACGTCATAACGTAATACGTTATATGGTATAACGTTATAACGTATTACGTTATATGCTATAACGTCATATAGTATAACGTTATAACGAATTACGTTATAACGTATTACGTTATATGCTATAACGTCATATAGTACAACGTTATAACGAATTACGTTATATGGTATTACGTTATAACGTATTACGTTATATGGTATAACGATATAACGTATTACGTTATCTGGTATTACGTCATAACGTATTACGTTATATGGTATAACGGCATATGGTATAACGTTATAACATATTACGTTATATGGTATAACGTTATAACGTATTTCGTTTTATGGTATTACTTCATAACGTATTACGATATATGGTATAACGTCATATGGTATAACGTTATGACGTATTACATTATATGGTATTACGTCATAACGTATTACGTTATATGGTATAACGTTATAACGTATTGCGTTATATGCTATAACTTCATATGGTATAACGTCATAACGTATTACGTTATATGGTATTACGTTATAACGTATTACGTTATATGCTATAACGTCATATGGTATAACGTTGTAACGTATTACGTTATATGGTATTACGTTATAACGTATTACGTTATATGGTATTACATCAAAACGTATTACGTTATATGGTACAACGTTAGAACGTATTACGTTATATGTTATAACGTCAAATGGTATAACGTTAGAACGTATTACGTTATATGGTATTACGTCATAACGTATTACGTTGTATGGTATTACGTTATAACGTATTACGTTATATGGTATTACGTTATAACGTATTACGTTATATGGTATAACGTTCTAACGTATTACGTTATATGGTATTACGTCATAACGTAACACGTTATATGGTATAACGTTATAACGTATTACGTTATATGGTATAACGTTATAACGTATTACGTTATATGGTATTACGTTATAACGTATTACGTTATATGGTATAACGTTATAACGTATTACGTTATATGGTATTACGTCAAAACGTATTACGTTATATGGTATTACGTCATAACGTAACACGTTATATGGTATAACGTTATAACGTATTACGTTATATTGTATTACGTTATAACGTATTACGTTATATGGTATAACGTTATAACGTTTTACCTTATATGGTATAACGTTATAACGTATTACGTTATATGGTATTACGTCAAAACGTATTACGTTATATGGTATTACGTCATAACGTAACACGTTATATGGTATAACGATATAACGTATTACGTTATATGGTATAACGTTATGTGGTATAACGTTATAACGTATTACCTTATATGGTATTACGCCATATGGTATAACGTTATAACGTATTACGTTATATGGTATCACGTTATAACGTATTACGTTATATGGTATTACGTCACAACGTATTACGTTATATGGAATAACGTTATAACGTATTACGTTATATGGTATAACGTTATAACGTATTACCTTATATGGAATAACGTCATGTGGTATAACGTTGTAACGTATTACGTTATATGGTATTACGTTATAACGTATTACGTTATATGGTATAACGTTATAACGTATTACGTTATATGGTACAACGTTATAACGTATTACCTTATATGGTATAACGTCATATGGTATAACGTTGTAACGTATTACGTTATATGGTATTACCTTATAACGTATTACGTTATATGGTATAACGTTATAACGTATTACGTTATATGGTATTACGTTATAACGTATTACGTTATATGGTATAACGTTATAACGTATTACGTTATATGGTACTACGTCAAAACGTATTACGTTATATGGTATAACGTTTTTAACGTATTACGTTATATGGTATTACGTTATAACGTATTACGTTATATGGTATAACGTTATAACGTATTACGTTATATGGTATTACGTTATAACGTATTACGTTATATGGTATAACGTTATAACGTATTACGTTATATGGTATTACGTCATAACGTAGCACGTTATATGGTATAACGTTATAACGTATTACGTTATATTGTATTACGTCATAACGTATTACGTTATATGGTATAACGTTATAACGTTTTACCTTATATGGTATCACGTTATATGGTATCACGTTATAACGTATTACGTTATATGGTATTACGTCACAACGTATTACGTTATATGGAATAACGTTATAACGTATTACGTTATATGGTATAACGTTATAACGTATTACCTTATATGGAATAACGTCATGTGGTATAACGTTGTAACGTATTACGTTATATGGTATTACGTTATAACGTATTACGTTATATGGTATAACGTTATAACGTATTACGTTATATGGTACAACGTTATAACGTGTTACCTTATATGGTATAACGTCATATGGTATAACGTTGTAACGTATTACGTTATATGGTATTACCTTATAACGTATTACGTTATATGGTATAACGTTTTTAACGTATTACATTATATGGTATTACGTTATAACGTATTACGTTATATGGTATAACGTTATAACGTATTACGTTATATGGTACTACGTCAAAACGTATTACGTTATATGGTATAACGTTATAACGTATTACGTTATATGGTATTACGTCATAACGTAGCACGTTATATGGTATAACGTTATAACGTATTACGTTATATTGTATTACGTCATAACGTATTACGTTATATGGTATAACGTTATAACGTTTTACCTTATATTGTATTACGTTATATGGTATAACGTTTTTAACGTATTACGTTATATGGTATTACGTTATAACGTATTACGTTATATGGTATAACGTTAGAACGTATTACGTTATATTGTATTACGTTATAACGTATTACGTTATATGGTATAACGTTATAACGTATTTCGTTATATGGTATTACGTCATAACGTAACACGTTATATGGTATAACGTTATAACGTATTACGTTATATTGTATTACGTCATAACGTATTACGTTATATGGTATAACGTTATAACGTATTACGACATATGGTATAACGTTATAACGTATTACGTTATATGGTATAACGTTATAACGTATTACGTTATATGGTATAACGTTATGTGGTATAACGTTATAACGTATTACCTTATATGGTATTACGTCATATGGTATAACGTTATAACGTATTACGTTATATGGTATCACGTTATAACGTATTTCGTTATATGGTATTATGTCACAACGTTTTACCTTATATGGTATAACGTTATAACGTATTACGATATATGGTATAACGTTATAACGTATTACGTTATATGGTATAACGTTATAACGTATTACGTTATATGGTATAACGTTATGTGGTATAACGTTATAACGTATTACCTTATATGGTATTACGTCATATGGTATAACGTTATAACGTATTACGATATATGGTATAACGTTATATCGTATTACCTTATATGGTATAACGTCATATGGTATAACGTTGTAACGTATTACGTTATATGGTATTACGTCACAACGTATTACGTTATATGGTATAACGTTATAACGTTTTACCTTATATTGTATTACGTTATATGGTATAACGTTATAACGTATTACGTTATATGGTATAACGTTATAACGTATTACCTTATATGGTATAACGTCATATGGTATAACGTTGTAACGTATTACGTTATATGGTATTACGTTATAACGTATTACGTTATATGGTATAACGTTATAACGTATTACGTTATATGGTATAACGTTATAACGTTTTACCTTATATGGTATAACGTTATAACGTATTACGATATATGGTATAACGTTATAACGTATTACGTTATATGGTATAACGTTATAACGTATTACGTTATATGGTATAACGTTATAACGTATTACGTTATATGGTATAACGTTATAACGTATTACCTTATATGGTATAACGTCATATGGTATAACGTTGTAACGTATTACGTTATATGGTATTACGTTATAACGTATTACGTTATATGGTATAACGTTATAACGTATTACGTTATGTGGTATTACGTTATAACGTATTACGTTATATGGTATAACGTTATAACGTATTACGTTATATGGTATTACGTCAAAACGTATTACGTTATATGGTATAACGTTTTTAACGTATTACGTTATATGGTATTACGTTATAACGTATTACGTTATATGGTATAACGTTAGAACGTATTACGTTATATGGTATTACGTTATAACGTATTACGTTATATGGTATAACGTTATAACGTATTTCGTTATATGGTATTACGTCATAACGTAACACGTTATATGGTATAACGTTATAACGTATTACGTTATATTGTATTACGTCATAACGTATTACGTTATATGGTATAACGTTATAACGTTTTACCTTATATGGTATAACGTTATAACGTATTACGATATATGGTATAACGTTATAACGTATTACGTTATATGGTATAACGTTATAACGTATTACGTTATATGGTATAACGTTATAACGTTTTACCTTATATGGTATAACGTTATAACGTATTACGATATATGGTATAACGTTATAACGTATTACGTTATATGGTATAACGTTATAACGTATTACGTTATATGGTACAACGTTATGCGGTATAACGTTATAACGTATTACGTTATGTGGTATTACGTTATAACGTATTACGTTATATGGTATAACGTTATAACGTATTACGTTATATGGTATTACGTCAAAACGTATTACGTTATATGGTATAACGTTTTTAACGTATTACGTTATATGGTATTACGTTATAACGTATTACGTTATATGGTATAACGTTAGAACGTATTACGTTATATTGTATTACGTTATAACGTATTACGTTATATGGTATAACGTTATAACGTATTTCGTTATATGGTATTACGTCATAACGTAACACGTTATATGGTATAACGTTATAACGTATTACGTTATATTGTATTACGTCATAACGTATTACGTTATATGGTATAACGTTATAACGTTTTACCTTATATGGTATAACGTTATAACGTATTACGATATATGGTATAACGTTATAACGTATTACGTTATATGGTATAACGTTATAACGTATTACGTTATATGGTATAACGTTATGTGGTATAACGTTATAACGTATTACCTTATATGGTATTACGTCATATGGTATAACGTTATAACGTATTACGTTATATGGTATCACGTTATAACGTATTACGTTATATGGTATTACCTCACAACGTATTACGTTATGTGGAATAACGTTATAACGTATTACGTTATATGGTATAACGTTATAACGTATTACCTTATATGGTATAACGTCATATGGTATAACGTTATAACGTATTACGTTATATGGTATTACGTTATAACGTATTACGTTATATGGTATAACGTTATAACGTATTACGATATATGGTATAACGTTATAACGTATTACGTTATATGGTATAACGTTATAACGTATTACGATATATGGTATAACGTTATGTGGTATAACGTTATAACGTATTACCTTATATGGTATTACGTCATATGGTATAACGTTATAACGTATTACGATATATGGTATAACGTTATAACGTATTACGTTATATGGTATAACGTTATAACGTATTACGTTATATGGTATTACGTCATAACGTAACACGTTATATGGTATAACGTTATAACGTATTACGTTATATTGTATTACGTTATAACGTATTACGTTATATGGTATTACGTTATAACGTATTACGTTATATGGTATAACGTTATAACGTATTACGTTATATGGTTTTACGTTATAACGTATTACGTTATATGGTATAACGTTATAACGTATTACGTTATATGGTATTACGTCATAACGTAACACGTTATATGGTATAACGTTATAACGTATTACGTTATATTGTATTACGTCATAACGTATTACGTTATATGGTATGTCATTATAACGTTTTACCTTATATGGTATAACGTTATAACGTATTACGTTATATGGTATAACGTTATAACGTATTACGATATATGGTATAACGTTATAACGTATTACGTTATATGGTATATCGTTATAACGTATTGCGTTATATGGTATAACGTTATGTGGTATAACGTTATAACGTATTACCTTATATGGTATTACGTCATATGGTATAACGTTATAACGTATTACGTTATATGGTATCACGTTATAACGTATTACGTTATATGGTATTACGTCACAACGTATTACGTTATATGGAATAACGTTATAACGTATTACGTTATATGGTATAACGTTATAACGTATTACCTTATATGGTATAACGTCATATGGTATAACGTTGTAACGTATTACGTTATATGGTATTACGTTATAACGTATTACGTTATATGGTATAACGTTATAACGTATTACGTTATGAGGTATTACGTTATAACGTATTACGTTATATGGTATAACGTTATAACGTATTACGTTATATGGTATTACGTCAAAACGTATTACGTTATATGGTATAACGTTTTTAACGTATTACGTTATATGGTATTACGTTATAACGTATTACGTTATATGGTATAACGCTAGAACGTATTACGTTATATGGTATTACGTTATAACGTATTACGTTATATGGTATAACGTTATAACGTATTTCGTTATATGGTATTACGTCATAACGTAACACGTTATATGGTATAACGTTATAACGTATTACGTTATATTGTATTACGTCATAACGTATTACGTTATATGGTATAACGTTATAACGTTTTACCTTATATGGTATAACGTTATAACGTATTATGATATATGGTATAACGTTATAACGTATTACGTTATATGGTATAACGTTATAACGTATTACGTTATATGGTATAACGTTATAACGTTTTACCTTATATGGTATAACGTTATAACGTATTACGATATATGGTATAACGTTATAACGTATTACGTTATATGGTATAACGTTATAACGTATTACGTTATATGGTATAACGTTATGCGGTATAACGTTATAACGTATTACGTTATGTGGTATTACGTTATAACGTATTACGTTATATGGTATAACGTTATAACGTATTACGTTATATGGTATTACGTCAAAACGTATTACGTTATATGGTATAACGTTTTTAACGTATTACGTTATATGGTATTACGTCATAACGTATTACGTTATATGGTATAACGTTATAACGTTTTACCTTATATGGTATAACGTTATAACGTATTACGATATATGGTATAACGTTATAACGTATTACGTTATATGGTATAACGTTATAACGTATTACGTTATATGGTATAACGTTATGTGGTATAACGTTATAACGTATTACCTTATATGGTATTACGTCATATGGTATAACGTTATAACGTATTACGTTATATGGTATCACGTTATAACGTATTACGTTATATGGTATTATGTCACAACGTATTACGTTATATGGTATAACGTTATAACGTATTACGTTATATGGTATAACGTTATAAAGTATCACCTTATATGTTATAACGTCATATGGTATAACGTTATAACGTATTACGTTATATGGTATTACGTCAAAACGTATTACGTTATATGGTATAACGTTTTTAACGTATTGCGTTATATGGTATTACGTTATAACGTATTACGTTATATGGTATAACGTTATAACGTATTACGTTATATGGTATTACGTTATAACGTATTACGTTACATGGTATAACGTTATAACGTATTACGTTATATGGTATTACGTCATAACGTAACACGTTATATGGTATAACGTTATAACGTATTACGTTATATTGTATTACGTTATAACGTATTACGTTATATGGTATAACGTTATAACGTTTTACCTTATATGGTATAACGTTATAACGTATTACGTTATATGGTATAACGTTATAACGTATTACGATATATGGTATAACGTTATAACGTATTACGTTATATGGTATAACGTTATAACGTATTACGTTATATGGTATAACGTTATGTGGTATAACGTTATAACGTATTACCTTATATGGTATTACGTCATATGGTATAACGTTATAACGTATTACGTTATATGGTATCACGTTATAACGTATTACGTTATATGGTATTACGTCACAACGTATTACGTTATATGGAATAACGTTATAACGTATTACGTTATATGGTATAACGTTATAACGTATTACCTTATATGGTATAACGTCATATGGTATAACGTTGTAACGTATTACGTTATATGGTATTACGTTATAACGTATTACGTTATATGGTATAACGTTATAACGTATTACGTTATATGGTATTACGTTATAACGTATTACGTTATATGGTATAACGTTAAAACGTATTACGTTATATGGTACTACGTCAAAACGTATTACGTTATATGGTATAACGTTTTTAACGTATTACGTTATATGGTATTACGTTATAACTTATTACGTTATATGGTATAACGTTATAACGTATTACGTTATATGGTATTACGTTATAACGTATTACGTTATATGGGATAACGTTATAACGTATTACGTTATATGGTATTACGTCATAACGTAACACGTTATATGGTATAACGTTATAACGTATTACGTTATATTGTATTACGTCATAACGTATTACGTTATATGGTATATCGTTATAACGTTTTACCTTATATGGTATAACGTTATAACGTATTACGTTATATGGTAAAACGTTATAACGTATTACGATATATGGTATAACGTTATAACGTATTACGTTATATGGTATATCGTTATAACGTATTACGTTATATGGTATAACGTTATGTGGTATAACGTTATAACGTATTACCTTATATGGTATAACGTTATAACGTATTACGTTATATGGGATAACGTTATAACGTATTTCGTTATATGGTATTACGTCATAACGTAACACGTTATATGGTATAACGTTATAACGTATTACGTTATATTGTATTACGTCATAACGTATTACGTTATATGGTATAACGTTATAACGTTTTACCTTATATGGTATAACGTTATAACGTATTACGATATATGGTATAACGTTATAACGTATTACGTTATATGGTATAACGTTATAACGTATTACGTTATATGGTATAACGTTATAACGTTTTACCTTATATGGTATAACGTTATAACGTATTACGATATATGGTATAACGTTATAACGTATTACGTTATATGGTATAACGTTATAACGTATTACGTTATATGGTATAACGTTATGCGGTATAACGTTATAACGTATTACGTTATGTGGTATTACGTTATAACGTATTACGTTATATGGTATTACGTCAAAACGTATTACGTTATATGGTATAACGTTTTTAACGTATTACGTTATATGGTATTACGTTATAACGTATTACGTTATATGGTATAACGTTAGAACGTATTACGTTATATTGTATTACGTTATAACGTATTACGTTATATGGTATAACGTTATAACGTATTTCGTTATATGGTATTACGTCATAACGTAACACGTTATATGGTATAACGTTATAACGTATTACGTTATATTGTATTACGTCATAACGTATTACGTTATATGGTATAACGTTATAACGTTTTACCTTATATGGTATAACGTTATAACGTATTACGATATATGGTATAACGTTATAACGTATTACGTTATATGGTATAACGTTGTAACGTATTACGTTATATGGTATAACGTTATGTGGTATAACGTTATAACGTATTACCTTATATGGTATTACGTCATATGGTATAACGTTATAACGTATTACGTTATATGGTATCACGTTATAACGTATTACGTTATATGGTATTATGTCACAACGTATTACGTTATATGGTATAACGTTATAACGTATTACGTTATATGGTATAACGTTATAAAGTATCACCTTATATGTTATAACGTCATATGGTATAACGTTATAACGTATTACGTTATATGGTATTACGTCAAAACGTATTACGTTATATGGTATAACGTTTTTAACGTATTGCGTTATATGGTATTACGTTATAACGTATTACGTTATATGGTATAACGTTATAACGTATTACGTTATATGGTATTACGTTATAACGTATTACGTTACATGGTATAACGTTATAACGTATTACGTTATATGGTATTACGTCATAACGTAACACGTTATATGGTATAACGTTATAACGTATTACGTTATATTGTATTACGTTATAACGTATTACGTTATATGGTATAACGTTATAACGTTTTACCTTATATGGTATAACGTTATAACGTATTACGTTATATGGTATAACGTTATAACGTATTACGATATATGGTATAACGTTATAACGTATTACGTTATATGGTATAACGTTATAACGTATTACGTTATATGGTATAACGTTATGTGGTATAACGTTATAACGTATTACCTTATATGGTATTACGTCATATGGTATAACGTTATAACGTATTACGTTATATGGTATCACGTTATAACGTATTACGTTATATGGTATTACGTCACAACGTATTACGTTATATGGAATAACGTTATAACGTATTACGTTATATGGTATAACGTTATAACGTATTACCTTATATGGTATAACGTCATATGGTATAACGTTGTAACGTATTACGTTATATGGTATTACGTTATAACGTATTACGTTATATGGTATAACGTTATAACGTATTACGTTATATGGTATTACGTTATAACGTATTACGTTATATGGTATAACGTTAAAACGTATTACGTTATATGGTACTACGTCAAAACGTATTACGTTATATGGTATAACGTTTTTAACGTATTACGTTATATGGTATTACGTTATAACGTATTACGTTATATGGTATAACGTTATAACGTATTACGTTATATGGTATTACGTTATAACGTATTACGTTATATGGTATAACGTTATAACGTATTACGTTATATGGTATTACGTCATAACGTAACACGTTATATGGTATAACGTTATAACGTATTACGTTATATTGTATTACGTCATAACGTATTACGTTATATGGTATATCGTTATAACGTTTTACCTTATATGGTATAACGTTATAACGTATTACGTTATATGGTATAACGTTATAACGTATTACGATATATGGTATAACGTTATAACGTATTACGTTATATGGTATATCGTTATAACGTATTACGTTATATGGTATAACGTTATGTGGTATAACGTTATAACGTATTACCTTATATGGTATTACGTCATATGGTATAACGTTATAACGTATTACGTTATATGGTATCACGTTATAACGTATTACGTTATATGGTATTACGTCACAACGTATTACGTTATATGGAATAACGTTATAACGTATTACGTTATATGGTATAACGTTATAACGTATTACCTTATATGGTATAACGTCATATGGTATAACGTTGTAACGTATTACGTTATATGGTATTACGTTATAACGTATTACGTTATATGGTATTACGTTATAACGTATTACGTTATATGGTATTACGTTATAACGTATTACGTTATATGGTATAACGTTATAACGTATTACGTTATATGGTATTACGTCATAACGTAACACGTTATATGGTATAACGTTATAACGTATTACGTTATATGGTATAACGTTATAACGTATTACGTTATATGGTATTACGTTATAACGTATTACGTTATATGGTATAACGTTATAACGTATTACGTTATATGGTATTACGTTAAAACGTATTACGTTATATGGTATTACGTCATAACGTAACACGTTATATGGTATAACGTTATAACGTATTACGTTATATTGTATTACGTTATAACGTATTACGTTATATGGTATAACGTTATAACGTTTTACCTTATATGGTATAACGTTATAACGTATTACGTTATATGGTATAACGTTATAACGTATTACGATATATGGTATAACGTTATAACGTATTACGTTATATGGTATAACGTTATAACGTATTACGTTATATGGTATAACGTTATGTGGTATAACGTTATAACGTATTACCTTATATGGTATTACGCCATATGGTATAACGTTATAACGTATTACGTTATATGGTATCACGTTATAACGTATTACGTTATATGGTATTACGTCACAACGTATTACGTTATATGGAATAACATTATAACGTATTACGTTATATGGTATAACGTTATAACGTATTACCTTATATGGAATAACGTCATGTGGTATAACGTTGTAACGTATTACGTTATATGGTATTACGTTATAACGTATTACGTTATATGGTATAACGTTATAACGTATTACGTTATATGGTACAACGTTATAACGTATTACCTTATATGGTATAACGTCATATGGTATAACGTTGTAACGTATTACGTTATATGGTATTACCTTATAACGTATTACGTTATATGGTATAACGTTATAACGTATTACGTTATATGGTATTACGTTATAACGTATTACGTTATATGGTATAACGTTATAACGTATTACGTTATATGGTATAACGTTATAACGTTTTACCTTATATTGTATTACGTTATATGGTATAACGTTTTTAACGTATTACGTTATATGGTATTACGTTATAACGTATTACGTTATATGGTATAACGTTAGAACGTATTACGTTATATTGTATTACGTTATAACGTATTACGTTATATGGTATAACGTTATAACGTATTTCGTTATATGGTATTACGTCATAACGTAACACGTTATATGGTATAACGTTATAACGTATTACGTTATATTGTATTACGTCATAACGTATTACGTTATATGGTATAACGTTATAACGTTTTACCTTATATGGTATAACGTTATAACGTATTACGATATATGGTATAACGTTATAACGTATTACGTTATATGGTATAACGTTATAACGTATTACGTTATATGGTATAACGTTATGTGGTATAACGTTATAACGTATTACCTTATATGGTATTACGTCATATGGTATAACGTTATAACGTATTACGTTATATGGTATCACGTTATAACGTATTACGTTATATGGTATTATGTCACAACGTTTTACCTTATATGGTATAACGTTATAACGTATTACGATATATGGTATAACGTTATAACGTATTACGTTATATGGTATAACGTTATAACGTATTACGTTATATGGTATAACGTTATGTGGTATAACGTTATAACGTATTACCTTATATGGTATTACGTCATATGGTATAACGTTATAACGTATTACGATATATGGTATAACGTTATAACGTATTACGTTATATGGTATTACGTCACAACGTATTACGTTATATGGAATAACGTTATAACGTATTACGTTATATGGTATAACGTTATAACGTATTACCTTATATGGTATAACGTCATATGGTATAACGTTGTAACGTATTACGTTATATGGTATTACGTTATAACGTATTACGTTATATGGTATAACGTTATAACGTATTACGTTATATGGTATTACGTTATAACGTATTACGTTATATGGTATAACGTTAAAACGTATTACGTTATATGGTACTACGTCAAAACGTATTACGTTATATGGTATAACGTTTTTAACGTATTACGTTATATGGTATTACGTTATAACGTATTACGTTATATGGTATAACGTTATAACGTATTACGTTATATGGTATTACGTTATAACGTATTACGTTATATGGTATAACGTTATAACGTATTACGTTATATGGTATTACGTCATAACGTAACACGTTATATGGTATAACGTTATAACGTATTACGTTATATTGTATTACGTCATAACGTATTACGTTATAAGGTATATCGTTATAACGTTTTACCTTATATGGTATAACGTTATAACGTATTACGTTATATGGTATAACGTTATAACGTATTACGATATATGGTATAACGTTATAACGTATTACGTTATATGGTATATCGTTATAACGTATTACGTTATATGGTATAACGTTATGTGGTATAACGTTATAACGTATTACCTTATATGGTATTACGTCATATGGTATAACGTTATAACGTATTACGTTATATGGTATCACGTTATAACGTATTACGTTATATGGTATTACGTCACAACGTATTACGTTATATGGAATAACGTTATAACGTATTACGTTATATGGTATAACGTTATAACGTATTACCTTATATGGTATAACGTCATATGGTATAACGTTGTAACGTATTACGTTATATGGTATAACGTTTTTAACGTATTACGTTATATGGTATTACGTTATAACGTATTACGTTATATGGTATAACGTTAGAACGTATTACGTTATATGGTATTACGTTATAACGTATTACGTTATATGGTATAACGTTATAACGTATTTCGTTATATGGTATTACGTCATAACGTAACACGTTATATGGTATAACGTTATAACGTATTACGTTATATTGTATTACGTCATAACGTATTACGTTATATGGTATAACGTTATAACGTTTTACCTTATATGGTATAACGTTATAACGTATTACGATATATGGTATAACGTTATAACGTATTACGTTATATGGTATAACGTTATAACGTATTACGTTATATGGTATAACGTTATAACGTTTTACCTTATATGGTATAACGTTATAACGTATTACGATATATGGTATAACGTTATAACGTATTACGTTATATGGTATAACGTTATAACGTATTACGTTATATGGTATAACGTTATGCGGTATAACGTTATAACGTATTACGTTATGTGGTATTACGTTATAACGTATTACGTTATATGGTATAACGTTATAACGTATTACGTTATATGGTATTACGTCAAAACGTATTACGTTATATGGTATAACGTTTTTAACGTATTACGTTATATGGTATTACGTTATAACGTATTACGTTATATGGTATAACGTTAGAACGTATTACGTTATATTGTATTACGTTATAACGTATTACGTTATATGGTATAACGTTATAACGTATTTCGTTATATGGTATTACGTCATAACGTAACACGTTATATGGTATAACGTTATAACGTATTACGTTATATTGTATTACGTCATAACGTATTACGTTATATGGTATAACGTTATAACGTTTTACCTTATATGGTATAACGTTATAACGTATTACGATATATGGTATAACGTTATAACGTATTACGTTATATGGTATAACGTTATAACGTATTACGTTATATGGTATAACGTTATAACGTTTTACCTTATATGGTATAACGTTATAACGTATTACGATATATGGTATAACGTTATAACGTATTACGTTATATGGTATAACGTTATAACGTATTACGTTATATGGTATAACGTTATGCGGTATAACGTTATAACGTATTACGTTATGTGGTATTACGTTATAACGTATTACGTTATATGGTATAACGTTATAACGTATTACGTTATATGGTATTACGTCAAAACGTATTACGTTATATGGTATAACGTTTTTAACGTATTACGTTATATGGTATTACGTTATAACGTATTACGTTATATGGTATAACGTTAGAACGTATTACGTTATATTGTATTACGTTATAACGTATTACGTTATATGGTATAACGTTATAACGTATTTCGTTATATGGTATTACGTCATAACGTAACACGTTATATGGTATAACGTTATAACGTATTACGTTATATTGTATTACGTCATAACGTATTACGTTATATGGTATAACGTTGTAACGTTTTACCTTATATGGTATAACGTTATAACGTATTACGATATATGGTATAACGTTATAACGTATTACGTTATATGGTATAACGTTATAACGTATTACGTTATATGGTATAACGTTATGTGGTATAACGTTATAACGTATTACCTTATATGGTATTACGTCATATGGTATAACGTTATAACGTATTACGTTATATGGTATCACGTTATAACGTATTACGTTATATGGTATTACCTCACAACGTATTACGTTATGTGGAATAACGTTATAACGTATTACGTTATATGGTATAACGTTATAACGTATTACCTTATATGGTATTACGTCATATGGTATAACGTTATAACGTATTACGATATATGGTATAACGTTATAACGTATTACGTTATATGGTATAACGTTATAACGTATTACGTTATATGGTATTACGTCATAACGTAACACGTTATATGGTATAACGTTATAACGAATTACGTTATATTGTATTACGTTATAACGTATTACGTTATATGGTATTACGTTATAACGTATTACGTTATATGGTATAACGTTATAACGTATTACGTTATATGGTATTACGTTATAACGTATTACGTTATATGGTATAACGTTATAACGTATTACGTTATATGGTATTACGTCATAACGTAACACGTTATATGGTATAACGTTATAACGTATTACGTTATATTGTATTACGTCATAACGTATTACGTTATATGGTATATCGTTATAACGTTTTACCTTATATGGTATAACACTATAACGTATTACGTTATATGGTATAACGTTATAACGTATTACGATATATGGTATAACGTTATAACGTATTACGTTATATGGTATATCGTTATAACGTATTACGTTATATGGTATAACGTTATGTGGTATAACGTTATAACGTATTACCTTATATGGTATTACGTCATATGGTATAACGTTATAACGTATTACGTTATATGGTATTACGTCAAAACGTATTACGTTATATGGTATAACGTTTTTAACGTATTACGTTATATGGTATTACGTTATAACGTATTACGTTATATGGTATAACGCTAGAACGTATTACGTTATATGGTATTACGTTACAACGTATTACGTTATATGGTATAACGTTATAACGTATTTCGTTATATGGTATTACGTCATAACGTAACACGTTATATGGTATAACGTTATAACGTATTACGTTATATTGTATTACGTCATAACGTATTACGTTATACGGTATAACGTTATAACGTTTTACCTTATATGGTATAACGTTATAACGTATTACGATATATGGTATAACGTTATAACGTATTACGTTATATGGTATAACGTTATAACGTATTACGTTATATGGTATAACGTTATAACGTTTTACCTTATATGGTATAACGTTATAACGTATTACGATATATGGTATAACGTTATAACGTATTACGTTATATGGTATAACGTTATAACGTATTACGTTATATGGTATAACGTTATGCGGTATAACGTTATAACGTATTACGTTATGTGGTATTACGTTATAACGTATTACGTTATATGGTATAACGTTATAACGTATTACGTTATATGGTATTACGTCAAAACGTATTACGTTATATGGTATAACGTTTTTAACGTATTACGTTATATGGTATTACGTTATAACGTATTACGTTATATGGTATAACGTTATAACGTATTACGTTATATGGTATTACGTCAAAACGTATTACGTTATATGGTATAACGTTTTTAACGTATTACGTTATATGGTATTACGTTATAACGTATTACGTTATATGGTATAACGTTAGAACGTATTACGTTATATGGTATTACGTTATAACGTATTACGTTATATGGTATAACGTTATAACGTATTTCGTTATATGGTATTACGTCATAACGTAACACGTTATATGGTATAACGTTATAACGTATTACGTTATATTGTATTACGTCATAACGTATTACGTTATATGGTATAACGTTATAACGTTTTACCTTATATGGTATAACGTTATAACGTATTACGATATATGGTATAACGTTATAACGTATTACGTTATATGGTATAACGTTATAACGTATTACGTTATATGGTATAACGTTATAACGTATTACGTTATATGGTATAACGTTATAACGTATTACGATATATGGTATAACGTTATAACGTATTACGTTATATGGTATAACGTTATAACGTATTACGTTATATGGTATAACGTTATGCGGTATAACGTTATAACGTATTACGTTATGTGGTATTACGTTATAACGTATTACGTTATATGGTATAACGTTATAACGTATTACGTTATATGGTATTACGTCAAAACGTATTACGTTATATGGTATAACGTTTTTAACGTATTACGTTATATGGTATTACGTTATAACGTATTACGTTATATGGTATAACGTTAGAACGTATTACGATATATGGTATAACGTTATAACGTATTACGTTATATGGTATAACGTTATAACGTATTACGTTATATGGTATAACGTTATGTGGTATAACGTTATAACGTATTACCTTATATGGTATTACGTCATATGGTATAACGTTATAACGTATTACGATATATGGTATAACGTTATAACGTATTACGTTATATGGTATAACGTTATAACGTATTACGTTATATGGTATTACGTCATATCGTAACACGTTATATGGTATAACGTTATAACGTATTACGTTATATTGTATTACGTTATAACGTATTACGTTATATGGTATTACGTTATAACGTATTACGTTATATGGTATAACGTTATAACGTATTACGTTATATGGTATTACGTTATAACGTATTACGTTATATGGTATAACGTTATAACGTATTACGTTATATGGTATTACGTCATAACGTAACACGTTATATGGTATAACGTTATAACGTATTACGTTATATTGTATTACGTCATAACGTATTACGTTATATGGTATATCGTTATAACGTTTTACCTTATATGGTATAACGTTATAACGTATTACGTTATATGGTATAACGTTATAACGTATTACGTTATATGGTATTACGTCATAACGTAACACGTTATATGGTATAACGTTATAACGTATTACGTTATATTGTATTACGTTATAACGTATTACGTTATATGGTATTACGTTATAACGTATTACGTTATATGGTATAACGTTATAACGTATTACGTTATATGGTATTACGTTATAACGTATTACGTTATATGGTATAACGTTATAACGTATTACGTTATATGGTATTACGTCATAACGTAACACGTTATATGGTATAACGTTATAACGTATTACGTTATATTGTATTACGTCATAACGTATTACGTTATATGGTATATCGTTATAACGTTTTACCTTATATGGTATAACGTTATAACGTATTACGTTATATGGTATAACGTTATAACGTATTACGATATATGGTATAACGTTATAACGTATTACGTTATATGGTATATCGTTATAACGTATTACGTTATATGGTATAACGTCATATGGTATAACGTTGTAACGTATTACGTTATATGGTATTACGTTATAACGTATTACGTTATATGGTATAACGTTATAACGTATTACGTTATGTGGTATTACGTTATAACGTATTACGTTATATGGTATAACGTTATAACGTATTACGTTATATGGTATTACGTCAAAACGTATTACGTTATATGGTATAACGTTTTTAACGTATTACGTTATATGGTATTACGTTATAACGTATTACGTTATATGGTATAACGCTAGAACGTATTACGTTATATGGTATTACGTTATAACGTATTACGTTATATGGTATAACGTTATAACGTATTTCGTTATATGGTATTACGTCATAACGTAACACGTTATATGGTATAACGTTATAACGTATTACGTTATATTGTATTACGTCATAACGTATTACGTTATATGGTATAACGTTATAACGTTTTACCTTATATGGTATAACGTTATAACGTATTACGATATATGGTATAACGTTATAACGTATTACGTTATATGGTATAACGTTATAACGTATTACGTTATATGGTATAACGTTATAACGTTTTACCGTATATGGTATAACGTTATAACGTATTACGATATATGGTATAACGTTATAACGTATTACGTTATATGGTATAACGTTATAACGTATTACGTTATATGGTATAACGTTATGCGGTATAACGTTATAACGTATTACGTTATGTGGTATTACGTTATAACGTATTACGTTATATGGTATAACGTTATAACGTATTACGTTATATGGTATTACGTCAAAACGTATTACGTTATATGGTATAACGTTTTTAACGTATTACGTTATATGGTATTACGTTATAACGTATTACGTTATATGGTATAACGTTAGAACGTATTACGTTATATTGTATTACGTTATAACGTATTACGTTATATGGTATAACGTTATAACGTATTTCGTTATATGGTATTACGTCATAACGTAACACGTTATATGGTATAACGTTATAACGTATTACGTTATATTGTATTACGTCATAACGTATTACGATATATGGTATAACGTTATAACGTTTTACCTTATATGGTATAACGTTATAACGTATTACGATATATGGTATAACGTTATAACGTATTACGTTATATGGTATAACGTTATAACGTATTACGTTATATGGTATAACGTTATAACGTATTACGTTATATGGTATAACGTTATGTGGTATAACGTTATAACGTATTACCTTATATGGTATTACGTCATATGGTATAACGTTATAACGTATTACGTTATATGGTATCACGTTATAACGTATTACGTTATATGGTATTACGTCACAACGTATTACGTTATATGGAATAACGTTATAACGTATTACGTTATATGGTATAACGTTATAACGTATTACCTTATATGGTATAACGTCATATGGTATAACGTTGTAACGTATTACGTTATATGGTATTACGTTATAACGTATTACGTTATATGGTATAACGTTATAACGTATTACGTTATATGGTATTACGTTATAACGTATTACGTTATATGGTATAACGTTAAAACGTATTACGTTATATGGTACTACGTCAAAACGTATTACGTTATATGGTATAACGTTTTTAACGTATTACGTTATATGGTATTACGTTATAACGTATTACGTTATATGGTATAACGTTATAACGTATTACGTTATATGGTATTACGTTATAACGTATTACGTTATATGGTATAACGTTATAACGTATTACGTTATATGGTATTACGTCATAACGTAACACGTTATATGGTATAACGTTATAACGTATTACGTTATATTGTATTACGTCATAACGTATTACGTTATATGGTATATCGTTATAACGTTTTACCTTATATGGTATAACGTTATAACGTATTACGTTATATGGTATAACGTTATAACGTATTACGATATATGGTATAACGTTATAACGTATTACGTTATATGGTATATCGTTATAACGTATTACGTTATATGGTATAACGTTATGTGGTATAACGTTATAACGTATTACCTTATATGGTATTACGTCATATGGTATAACGTTATAACGTATTACGTTATATGGTATCACGTTATAACGTATTACGTTATATGGTATTACGTCACAACGTATTACGTTATATGGAATAACGTTATAACGTATTACGTTATATGGTATAACGTTATAACGTATTACCTTATATGGTATAACGTCATATGGTATAACGTTGTAACGTATTACGTTATATGGTATTACGTTATAACGTATTACGTTATATGGTATAACGTTATAACGTATTACGTTATGTGGTATTACGTTATAACGTATTACGTTATATGGTATAACGTTATAACGTATTACGTTATATGGTATTACGTCAAAACGTATTACGTTATATGGTATAACGTTTTTAACGTATTACGTTATATGGTATTACGTTATAACGTATTACGTTATATGGTATAACGTTAGAACGTATTACGTTATATGGTATTACGTTATAACGTATTACGTTATATGGTATAACGTTATAACGTATTTCGTTATATGGTATTACGTCATAACGTAACACGTTATATGGTATAACGTTATAACGTATTACGTTATATTGTATTACGTCATAACGTATTACGTTATATGGTATAACGTTATAACGTTTTACCTTATATGGTATAACGTTATAACGTATTACGATATATGGTATAACGTTATAACGTATTACGTTATATGGTATAACGTTATAACGTATTACGTTATATGGTATAACGTTATAACGTTTTACCTTATATGGTATAACGTTATAACGTATTACGATATATGGTATAACGTTATAACGTATTACGTTATATGGTATAACGTTATAACGTATTACGTTATATGGTATTACGTTATAACGTATTACGTTACATGGTATAACGTTATAACGTATTACGTTATATGGTATTACGTCATAACGTAACACGTTATATGGTATAACGTTATAACGTATTACGTTATATTGTATTACGTTATAACGTATTACGTTATATGGTATAACGTTATAACGTATTACGTTATATGGTATTACGTCAAAACGTATTACGTTATATGGTATAACGTTTTTAACGTATTACGTTATATGGTATTACGTTATAACGTATTACGTTATATGGTATAACGTTAGAACGTATTACGTTATATGGTATTACGTTATAACGTATTACGTTATATGGTATAACGTTATAACGTATTTCGTTATATGGTATTACGTCATAACGTAACACGTTATATGGTATAACGTTATAACGTATTACGTTATATTGTATTACGTCATAACGTATTACGTTATATGGTATAACGTTATAACGTTTTACCTTATATGGTATAACGTTATAACGTATTACGATATATGGTATAACGTTATAACGTATTACGTTATATGGTATAACGTTATAACGTATTACGTTATATGGTATAACGTTATAACGTTTTACCTTATATGGTATAACGTTATAACGTATTACGATATATGGTATAACGTTATAACGTATTACGTTATATGGTATAACGTTATAACGTATTACGTTATATGGTATAACGTTATAACGTATTACGTTATATGGTATTACGTCAAAACGTATTACGTTATATGGTATAACGTTTTTAACGTATTACGTTATATGGTATTACGTTATAACGTATTACGTTATATGGTATAACGTTAGAACGTATTACGTTATATGGTATTACGTTATAACGTATTACGTTATATGGTATAACGTTAGAACGTATTACGTTATATGGTATTACGTTATAACGTATTACGTTATATGGTATAACGTTATAACGTATTTCGTTATATGGTATTACGTCATAACGTAACACGTTATATGGTATAACGTTATAACGTATTACGTTATATTGTATTACGTCATAACGTATTACGTTATATGGTATAACGTTATAACGTTTTACCTTATATGGTATAACGTTATAACGTATTACGATATATGGTATAACGTTATAACGTATTACGTTATATGGTATAACGTTATAACGTATTACGTTATATGGTATAACGTTATAACGTTTTACCTTATATGGTATAACGTTATAACGTATTACGATATATGGTATAACGTTATAACGTATTACGTTATATGGTATAACGTTATAACGTATTACGTTATATGGTATTACGTTATAACGTATTACGTTACATGGTATAACGTTATAACGTATTACGTTATATGGTATTACGTCATAACGTAACACGTTATATGGTATAACGTTATAACGTATTACGTTATATTGTATTACGTTATAACGTATTACGTTATATGGTATAACGTTATAACGTATTACGTTATATGGTATTACGTCAAAACGTATTACGTTATATGGTATAACGTTTTTAACGTATTACGTTATATTGTATTACGTCATAACGTATTACGTTATATGGTATAACGTTATAACGTTTTACCTTATATGGTATAACGTTATAACGTATTACGATATATGGTATAACGTTATAACGTATTACGTTATATGGTATAACGTTATAACGTATTACGTTATATGGTATAACGTTATAACGTTTTACCTTATATGGTATAACGTTATAACGTATTACGATATATGGTATAACGTTATAACGTATTACGTTATATGGTATAACGTTATAACGTATTACGTTATATGGTATAACGTTATGCGGTATAACGTTATAACGTATTACGTTATGTGGTATTACGTTATAACGTATTACGTTATATGGTATAACGTTATAACGTATTACGTTATATGGTATTACGTCAAAACGTATTACGTTATATGGTATAACGTTTTTAACGTATTACGTTATATGGTATTACGTTATAACGTATTACGTTATATGGTATAACGTTATAACGTATTACGTTATATGGTATTACGTCAAAACGTATTACGTTATATGGTATAACGTTTTTAACGTATTACGTTATATGGTATTACGTTATAACGTATTACGTTATATGGTATAACGTTAGAACGTATTACGTTATATGGTATTACGTTATAACGTATTACGTTATATGGTATAACGTTATAACGTATTTCGTTATATGGTATTACGTCATAACGTAACACGTTATATGGTATAACGTTATAACGTATTACGTTATATTGTATTACGTCATAACGTATTACGTTATATGGTATAACGTTATAACGTTTTACCTTATATGGTATAACGTTATAACGTATTACGATATATGGTATAACGTTATAACGTATTACGTTATATGGTATAACGTTATAACGTATTACGTTATATGGTATAACGTTATAACGTATTACGTTATATGGTATAACGTTATAACGTATTACGATATATGGTATAACGTTATAACGTATTACGTTATATGGTATAACGTTATAACGTATTACGTTATATGGTATAACGTTATGCGGTATAACGTTATAACGTATTACGTTATGTGGTATTACGTTATAACGTATTACGTTATATGGTATAACGTTATAACGTATTACGTTATATGGTATTACGTCAAAACGTATTACGTTATATGGTATAACGTTTTTAACGTATTACGTTATATGGTATTACGTTATAACGTATTACGTTATATGGTATAACGTTAGAACGTATTACGATATATGGTATAACGTTATAACGTATTACGTTATATGGTATAACGTTATAACGTATTACGTTATATGGTATAACGTTATGTGGTATAACGTTATAACGTATTACCTTATATGGTATTACGTCATATGGTATAACGTTATAACGTATTACGATATATGGTATAACGTTATAACGTATTACGTTATATGGTATAACGTTATAACGTATTACGTTATATGGTATTACGTCATAACGTAACACGTTATATGGTATAACGTTATAACGTATTACGTTATATTGTATTACGTTATAACGTATTACGTTATATGGTATTACGTTATAACGTATTACGTTATATGGTATAACGTTATAACGTATTACGTTATATGGTATTACGTTATAACGTATTACGTTATATGGTATAACGTTATAACGTATTACGTTATATGGTATTACGTCATAACGTAACACGTTATATGGTATAACGTTATAACGTATTACGTTATATTGTATTACGTCATAACGTATTACGTTATATGGTATATCGTTATAACGTTTTACCTTATATGGTATAACGTTATAACGTATTACGTTATATGGTATAACGTTATAACGTATTACGATATATGGTATAACGTTATAACGTATTACGTTATATGGTATATCGTTATAACGTATTACGTTATATGGTATAACGTTATGTGGTATAACGTTATAACGTATTACCTTATATGGTATTACGTCATATGGTATAACGTTATAACGTATTACGTTATATGGTATCACGTTATAACGTATTACGTTATATGGTATTACGTCACAACGTATTACGTTATATGGAATAACGTTATAACGTATTACGTTATATGGTATAACGTTATAACGTATTACCTTATATGGTATAACGTCATATGGTATAACGTTGTAACGTATTACGTTATATGGTATTACGTTATAACGTATTACGTTATATGGTATAACGTTATAACGTATTACGTTATGTGGTATTACGTTATAACGTATTACGTTATATGGTATAACGTTATAACGTATTACGTTATATGGTATTACGTCAAAACGTATTACGTTATATGGTATAACGTTTTTAACGTATTACGTTATATGGTATTACGTTATAACGTATTACGTTATATGGTATAACGCTAGAACGTATTACGTTATATGGTATTACGTTATAACGTATTACGTTATATGGTATAACGTTATAACGTATTTCGTTATATGGTATTACGTCATAACGTAACACGTTATATGGTATAACGTTATAACGTATTACGTTATATTGTATTACGTCATAACGTATTACGTTATATGGTATAACGTTATAACGTTTTACCTTATATGGTATAACGTTATAACGTATTACGATATATGGTATAACGTTATAACGTATTACGTTATATGGTATAACGTTATAACGTATTACGTTATATGGTATAACGTTATAACGTTTTACCTTATATGGTATAACGTTATAACGTATTACGATATATGGTATAACGTTATAACGTATTACGTTATATGGTATAACGTTATAACGTATTACGTTATATGGTATAACGTTATGCGGTATAACGTTATAACGTATTACGTTATGTGGTATTACGTTATAACGTATTACGTTATATGGTATAACGTTATAACGTATTACGTTATATGGTATTACGTCAAAACGTATTACGTTATATGGTATAACGTTTTTAACGTATTACGTTATATGGTATTACGTTATAACGTATTACGTTATATGGTATAACGTTAGAACGTATTACGTTATATTGTATTACGTTATAACGTATTACGTTATATGGTATAACGTTATAACGTATTTCGTTATATGGTATTACGTCATAACGTAACACGTTATATGGTATAACGTTATAACGTATTACGTTATATTGTATTACGTCATAACGTATTACGATATATGGTATAACGTTATAACGTTTTACCTTATATGGTATAACGTTATAACGTATTACGATATATGGTATAACGTTATAACGTATTACGTTATATGGTATAACGTTATAACGTATTACGTTATATGGTATAACGTTATGTGGTATAACGTTATAACGTATTACCTTATATGGTATTACGTCATATGGTATAACGTTATAACGTATTACGTTATATGGTATAACGTTATAAAGTATCACCTTATATGTTATAACGTCATATGGTATAACGTTATAACGTATTACGTTATATGGTATTACGTCAAAACGTATTACGTTATATGGTATAACGTTTTTAACGTATTGCGTTATATGGTATTACGTTATAACATATTACGTTATATGGTATAACGTTATAACGTATTACGTTATATGGTATTACGTTATAACGTATTACGTTACATGGTATAACGTTATAACGTATTACGTTATATGGTATTACGTCATAACGTAACACGTTATATGGTATAACGTTATAACGTATTACGTTATATTGTATTACGTTATAACGTATTACGTTATATGGTATAACGTTATAACGTTTTACCTTATATGGTATAACGTTATAACGTATTACGTTATATGGTATAACGTTATAACGTATTACGATATATGGTATAACGTTATAACGTATTACGTTATATGGTATAACGTTATAACGTATTACGTTATATGGTATAACGTTATGTGGTATAACGTTATAACGTATTACCTTATATGGTATTACGTCATATGGTATAACGTTATAACGTATTACGTTATATGGTATCACGTTATAACGTATTACGTTATATGGTATTACGTCACAACGTATTACGTTATATGGAATAACGTTATAACGTATTACGTTATATGGTATAACGTTATAACGTATTACCTTATATGGTATAACGTCATATGGTATAACGTTGTAACGTATTACGTTATATGGTATTACGTTATAACGTATTACGTTATATGGTATAACGTTATAACGTATTACGTTATATGGTATTACGTTATAACGTATTACGTTATATGGTATAACGTTAAAACGTATTACGTTATATGGTACTACGTCAAAACGTATTACGTTATATGGTATAACGTTTTTAACGTATTACGTTATATGGTATTACGTTATAACGTATTACGTTATATGGTATAACGTTATAACGTATTACGTTATATGGTATTACGTTATAACGTATTACGTTATATGGTATAACGTTATAACGTATTACGTTATATGGTATTACGTCATAACGTAACACGTTATATGGTATAACGTTATAACGTATTACGTTATATTGTATTACGTCATAACGTATTACGTTATATGGTATATCGTTATAACGTTTTACCTTATATGGTATAACGTTATAACGTATTACGTTATATGGTATAACGTTATAACGTATTACGATATATGGTATAACGTTATAACGTATTACGTTATATGGTATATCGTTATAACGTATTACGTTATATGGTATAACGTTATGTGGTATAACGTTATAACGTATTACCTTATATGGTATTACGTCATATGGTATAACGTTATAACGTATTACGTTATATGGTATCACGTTATAACGTATTACGTTATATGGTATTACGTCACAACGTATTACGTTATATGGAATAACGTTATAACGTATTACGTTATATGGTATAACGTTATAACGTATTACCTTATATGGTATAACGTCATATGGTATAACGTTGTAACGTATTACGTTATATGGTATTACGTTATAACGTATTACGTTATATGGTATAACGTTATAACGTATTACGTTATGTGGTATTACGTTATAACGTATTACGTTATATGGTATAACGTTATAACGTATTACGTTATATGGTATTACGTCAAAACGTATTACGTTATATGGTATAACGTTTTTAACGTATTACGTTATATGGTATTACGTTATAACGTATTACGTTATATGGTATAACGTTAGAACGTATTACGTTATATGGTATTACGTTATAACGTATTACGTTATATGGTATAACGTTATAACGTATTTCGTTATATGGTATTACGTCATAACGTAACACGTTATATGGTATAACGTTATAACGTATTACGTTATATTGTATTACGTCATAACGTATTACGTTATATGGTATAACGTTATAACGTTTTACCTTATATGGTATAACGTTATAACGTATTACGATATATGGTATAACGTTATAACGTATTACGTTATATGGTATAACGTTATAACGTATTACGTTATATGGTATAACGTTATAACGTTTTACCTTATATGGTATAACGTTATAACGTATTACGATATATGGTATAACGTTATAACGTATTACGTTATATGGTATAACGTTATAACGTATTACGTTATATGGTATTACGTTATAACGTATTACGTTACATGGTATAACGTTATAACGTATTACGTTATATGGTATTACGTCATAACGTAACACGTTATATGGTATAACGTTATAACGTATTACGTTATATTGTATTACGTTATAACGTATTACGTTATATGGTATAACGTTATAACGTATTACGTTATATGGTATTACGTCAAAACGTATTACGTTATATGGTATAACGTTTTTAACGTATTACGTTATATGGTATTACGTTATAACGTATTACGTTATATGGTATAACGTTAGAACGTATTACGTTATATGGTATTACGTTATAACGTATTACGTTATATGGTATAACGTTATAACGTATTTCGTTATATGGTATTACGTCATAACGTAACACGTTATATGGTATAACGTTATAACGTATTACGTTATATTGTATTACGTCATAACGTATTACGTTATATGGTATAACGTTATAACGTTTTACCTTATATGGTATAACGTTATAACGTATTACGATATATGGTATAACGTTATAACGTATTACGTTATATGGTATAACGTTATAACGTATTACGTTATATGGTATAACGTTATAACGTTTTACCTTATATGGTATAACGTTATAACGTATTACGATATATGGTATAACGTTATAACGTATTACGTTATATGGTATAACGTTATAACGTATTACGTTATATGGTATAACGTTATGCGGTATAACGTTATAACGTATTACGTTATGTGGTATTACGTTATAACGTATTACGTTATATGGTATAACGTTATAACGTATTACGTTATATGGTATTACGTCAAAACGTATTACGTTATATGGTATAACGTTTTTAACGTATTACGTTATATGGTATTACGTTATAACGTATTACGTTATATGGTATAACGTTAGAACGTATTACGTTATATTGTATTACGTTATAACGTATTACGTTATATGGTATAACGTTATAACGTATTTCGTTATATGGTATTACGTCATAACGTAACACGTTATATGGTATAACGTTATAACGTATTACGTTATATTGTATTACGTCATAACGTATTACGTTATATGGTATAACGTTATAACGTTTTACCTTATATGGTATAACGTTATAACGTATTACGATATATGGTATAACGTTATAACGTATTACGTTATATGGTATAACGTTATAACGTATTACGTTATATGGTATAACGTTATGTGGTATAACGTTATAACGTATTACCTTATATGGTATTACGTCATATGGTATAACGTTATAACGTATTACGTTATATGGTATCACGTTATAACGTATTACGTTATATGGTATTACCTCACAACGTATTACGTTATGTGGAATAACGTTATAACGTATTACGTTATATGGTATAACGTTATAACGTATTACCTTATATGGTATAACGTCATATGGTATAACGTTATAACGTATTACGTTATATGGTATTACGTTATAACGTATTACGTTATATGGTATAACGTTATAACGTATTACGATATATGGTATAACGTTATAACGTATTACGTTATATGGTATAACGTTATAACGTATTACGTTATATGGTATAACGTTATGTGGTATAACGTTATAACGTATTACCTTATATGGTATTACGTCATATGGTATAACGTTATAACGTATTACGATATATGGTATAACGTTATAACGTATTACGTTATATGGTATAACGTTATAACGTATTACGTTATATGGTATTACGTCATAACGTAACACGTTATATGGTATAACGTTATAACGTATTACGTTATATTGTATTACGTTATAACGTATTACGTTATATGGTATTACGTTATAACGTATTACGTTATATGGTATAACGTTATAACGTATTACGTTATATGGTATTACGTTATAACGTATTACGTTATATGGTATAACGTTATAACGTATTACGTTATATGGTATTACGTCATAACGTAACACGTTATATGGTATAACGTTATAACGTATTACGTTATATTGTATTACGTCATAACGTATTACGTTATATGGTATATCGTTATAACGTTTTACCTTATATGGTATAACGTTATAACGTATTACGTTATATGGTATAACGTTATAACGTATTACGATATATGGTATAACGTTATAACGTATTACGTTATATGGTATATCGTTATAACGTATTACGTTATATGGTATAACGTTATGTGGTATAACGTTATAACGTATTACCTTATATGGTATTACGTCATATGGTATAACGTTATAACGTATTACGTTATATGGTATCACGTTATAACGTATTACGTTATATGGTATTACGTCACAACGTATTACGTTATATGGAATAACGTTATAACGTATTACGTTATATGGTATAACGTTATAACGTATTACCTTATATGGTATAACGTCATATGGTATAACGTTGTAACGTATTACGTTATATGGTATTACGTTATAACGTATTACGTTATATGGTATAACGTTATAACGTATTACGTTATGTGGTATTACGTTATAACGTATTACGTTATATGGTATAACGTTATAACGTATTACGTTATATGGTATTACGTCAAAACGTATTACGTTATATGGTATAACGTTTTTAACGTATTACGTTATATGGTATTACGTTATAACGTATTACGTTATATGGTATAACGTTAGAACGTATTACGTTATATGGTATTACGTTATAACGTATTACGTTATATGGTATAACGTTATAACGTATTTCGTTATATGGTATTACGTCATAACGTAACACGTTATATGGTATAACGTTATAACGTATTACGTTATATTGTATTACGTCATAACGTATTACGTTATATGGTATAACGTTATAACGTTTTACCTTATATGGTATAACGTTATAACGTATTACGATATATGGTATAACGTTATAACGTATTACGTTATATGGTATAACGTTATAACGTATTACGTTATATGGTATAACGTTATGTGGTATAACGTTATAACGTATTACCTTATATGGTATTACGTCATATGGTATAACGTTATAACGTATTACGTTATATGGTATCACGTTATAACGTATTGCGTTATATGGTATTACCTCACAACGTATTACGTTATGTGGAATAACGTTATAACGTATTACGTTATATGGTATAACGTTATAACGTATTACCTTATATGGTATAACGTCATATGGTATAACGTTATAACGTATTACGTTATATGGTATTACGTTATAACGTATTACGTTATATGGTATAACGTTATAACGTATTACGATATATGGTATAACGTTATAACGTATTACATTATATGGTATAACGTTATAACGTATTACGTTATATGGTATAACGTTATGTGGTATAACGTTATAACGTATTACCTTATATGGTATTACGTCATATGGCATAACGTTATAACGTATTACGATATATGGTATAACGTTATAACGTATTACGTTATATGGTATAACGTTATAACGTATTACGTTATATGGTATTACGTCATAACGTAACACGTTATATGGTATAACGTTATAACGTATTACATTATATTGTATTACGTTATAACGTATTACGTTATATGGTATTACGTTATAACGTATTACGTTATATGGTATAACGTTATAACGTATTACGTTATATGGTATTACGTTATAACGTATTACGTTATATGGTATAACGTTATAACGTATTACGTTATATGGTATTACGTCATAACGTAACACGTTATATGGTATAACGTTATAACGTATTACGTTATATTGTATTACGTCATAACGTATTACGTTATATGGTATATCGTTATAACGTTTTACCTTATATGGTATAACGTTATAACGTATTACGTTATATGGTATAACGTTATAACGTATTACGATATATGGTATAACGTTATAACGTATTACGTTATATGGTATATCGTTATAACGTATTACGTTATATGGTATAACGTTATGTGGTATAACGTTATAACGTATTACCTTATATGGTATTACGTCATATGGTATAACGTTATAACGTATTACGTTATATGGTATAACGTTATAACGTATTACGTTATATGGTATAACGTTATAACGTATTACGATATATGGTATAACGTTATAACGTATTACGTTATATGGTATATCGTTATAACGTATTACGTTATATGGTATAACGTTATGTGGTATAACGTTATAACGTATTACCTTATATGGTATTACGTCATATGGTATAACGTTATAACGTATTACGTTATATGGTATCACGTTATAACGTATTACGTTATATGGTATTACGTCACAACGTATTACGTTATATGGAATAACGTTATAACGTATTACGTTATATGGTATAACGTTATAACGTATTACCTTATATGGTATAACGTCATATGGTATAACGTTGTAACGTATTACGTTATATGGTATTACGTTATAACGTATTACGTTATATGGTATAACGTTATAACGTATTACGTTATATGGTATTACGTTATAACGTATTACGTTATATGGTATAACGTTATAACGTATTACGTTATATGGTATAACGTTATGTGGTATAACGTTATAACGTATTACCTTATATGGTATTACGTCATATGGTATTACGTTATAACGTATTACGTTATATGGTATAACGTTATAACGTATTACGTTATATGGTATTACGTCACAACGTATTACGTTATATGGTATAACGTTATAACGTATTACGTTATATGGTATAACGTTATAACATATCACCTTATATGTTATAACGTCATATGGTATAACGTTATAACGTATTACGTTATATGGTATTACGTCAAAACGTATTACGTTATATGGTATAACGTTTTTAACGTATTGCGTTATATGGTATTACGTTATAACGTATTACGTTATATGGTTTAACGTTATAACGTATTACGTTATATGGTATTACGTTATAACGTATTACGTTATATGGTATAACGTTATAACGTATTACGTTATATGGTATTACGTCATAACGTATTACGTTATATGGTATTACGTCATAATGTAACACGTTATATGGTATAACGTTATAACGTATTACGTTATATTGTATTACGTCATAACGTATTACGTTATATGGTATAACGTTATAACGTTTTACCTTATATGGTATAACGTTATAACGTATTACGTTATATGGTATAACGTTATAACGTATTACGATATATGGTATAACGTTATAACGTATTACGTTATATGGTATAACGTTATAACGTATTACGTTATATGGTACAACGTTATGTGGTATAACGTTATAACGTATTACCTTATATGGTATTACGTCATATGGTATAACGTTATAACGTATTACGTTATATGGTATCACGTTATAACGTATTACGTTATATGGTATTACGTCACAACGTATTACGTTATATGGAATAACGTTATAACGTATTACGATATATGGTATAACGATATAACGTATTACCTTATATGGTATAACGTCATATGGTATAACGTTGTAACGTATTACGTTATATGGTATTACGTTATAACGTATTACGTTATATGGTATAACGTTATAACGTATTACGTTATATGGTATTACGTTATAACGTATTACGTTATATGGTATAACGTTATAACGTATTACGTTATATGGTATAACGTTATGTGGTATAACGTTATAACGTATTACCTTATATGGTATTACGTCATATGGTATAACGTTATAACGTATTACGTTATATGGTATCACGTTATAACGTATTACGTTATATGGTATTACGTCATAACGTATTACGTTATATGGTATAACGTTATAACGTTTTACCTTATATGGTATTATGTCACAACGTATTACGTTATATGGTATAACGTTATAACGTATTACGTTATATGGTATAACGTTATAACGTATTACGTTATATGGTATAACGTTATAACGTATTACCTTATATGGTATAATGTCATATGGTATAACGTTGTAACGTATTACGTTATATGGTATAACGTTTTTAACGTATTGCGTTATATGGTATTACGTCATAACGTATTACGTTATATGGTATAACGTTATAACGTATTACGTTATATGGTATTACGTTATAACGTATTACGTTATATGGTATAACGTTATAACGTATTACGTTATATGGTATTACGTCATAACGTAACACGTTATATGGTATAACGTTATAACGTATTACGTTATATTGTATTACGTCATAACATATTACGTTATATGGTATAACGTTATAACGTTTTACCTTATATGGTATAACGTTATAACGTATTACGTTATATGGTATAACGTTATAACGTATTACGTTATATGGTATAACGTTATGTGGTATAACGTTGTAACGTATTACGTTATATGGTATTACGTTATAACGTATTACGTTATATGGTATAACGTTATAACGTGTTACGTGATATGGTATTACGTTATAACGTATTACGTTATATGGTATAACGTTATAACGTATTACGTTATATGGTATTACGTCAAAACGTATTACGTTATATGGTATAACGTTTTTAACGTATTACGTTATATGGTATTACGTTATAACGTATTACGTTATATGGTATAACGTTATAACGTATTACGTTATATGGTATAACGTTATGTGGTATAACGTTATAACGTATTACCTTATATGGTATTACGTCATATGGTATAACGTTATAACGTATTACGTTATATGGTATTACGTTATAACGTATTACGTTATATGGAATAACGTTATAACGTATTACGTTATATGGTATAACGTTATAACGTATTACCTTATATGGTATAACATCATATGGTATAACGTTGTAACGTATTACGTTATATGGTATTACGTTATAACGTATTACGTTATATGGTATAACGTTATAACGTGATACGTTATATGGTATTACGTTATAACGTATTACGTTATATGGTATAACGTTATAACGTATTACGTTATATGGTATTACGTCAAAACGTATTACGTTATATGGTATTACGTTATAACGTATTACGTTATATGGTATAACGTTATAACGTATTACGTTATGTGGTATTACGTTATAACGTATTACGTTATATGGTATAACGTTATAACGTATTACGTTATATGGTATTACGTCATAACGTAACACGTTATATGGTATAACGTTATAACGTATTACGTTATATTGTATTACATCATAACGTATTACGTTATATGGTATAACGTTTTTAACGTATTACGTTATATGGTATTACGTTATAACGTATTACGTTATATGGTATTACGTTATAACGTATTACGTTATATGGTATAACGTTATAACGTATTACGTTATGTGGTATTACGTTATAACGTATTACGTTATATTGTATTACGTTATTACGTATTACGTTATATGGAATAACGTTGTAACGTATTACGTTATATGGTATTACGTTATAACGTATTACGTTATATGGTATCACGTTATAACGTATTACGTTATATTGTATTACCTCACAACGTATTACGTTATATGGTATAACGTTATAACGTATTACGTTATGTGGTATTACGTTATAACGTATTACGTTATATTGTATTACGTTATTACGTATTACGTTATATGGAATAACGTTATAACGTGTTACGTTATATGGTATTACGTTATAACGTATTACGTTATATGGTATTACGTTATAACGTATTACGTTATATGGTATAACGTTATAACGTATTACGTTATATCGTATTACGTCAAAACGTATTACGTTATATGGTATAACGTTTTTAACGTATTACGTTATATGGTATAACGTTGTAACGTATTACGTTATATGGTATAACGTTTTTAACGTATTGCGTTATATGGTATTACGTTATAACGTATTACGTTATATGGTATAACGTTATAACGTATTACGTTATATGGTATCACGTTATAACGTATTACGTTATATTGTATTACCTCACAACGTATTACGTTATATGGTATAACGTTATAACGTATTACGTTATATGGTATTACGTTATAACTTATTACGTTATATGGTATAACGTTATAACGTATTACGTTATATGGTATTACGTCATAACGTAACACGTTATATGGTATAACGTTATAACGTATTACGTTATATTGTATTACGTCATAACGTATTACGTTATATGGTATAACGTTATAACGTTTTACCTTATATGGTATTATGTCACAACGTATTACGTTATATGGTATAACGTTATAACGTATTACGTTATATGGTATAACGTTATAACGTATTACGTTATATGGTATAACGTTATAACGTATCACCTTATATGGTATAATGTCATATGGTATAACGTTGTAACGTATTACGTTATATGGTATAACGTTCTTAACGTATTGCGTTATATGGTATTACGTTATAACGTATTACGTTATATGGTATAACGTTATAACGTATTACGTTATATGGTATTACCTCACAACGTATTACGTTATATGGAATAACGTTATAACGTATTACGTTATATGGTATAACGTTATAACGTATTACCTTATATGATATAACGTTATATGGTATAACGTTTTTAACGTATTACGTTATATGGTATTACGTCAAAACGTATTACGTTATATGGTATTACGTCAAAACGTATTACGTTATATGGTATAACGTTTTTAACGTATTACGTTATATGGTATTACGTTATAACGTATTACGTTATATGGTATAACGTTATAACGTATTACGTTATATGGTATAACGTTATAACGTATTACCTTATATGGTATAACGTCATATGGTATAACGTCGTAACGCATTACGTTATATGGTATTACGTTATAACGTATTACGTTATATGGTATAACGTTATAACGTATTACGTTATATGGTATTACGTTATAACGTATTACGTTATATGGTATAACGTTATAACGTATTACGTTATATGGTATTACGTCAAAACGTATTACGTTATATGGTATAACGTTTTTAACGTATTACGTTATATGGTATTACGTTATAACGTATTACGTTATATGGTATCACGTTATAACGTATTACGTTATATTGTATTACCTCACAACGTATTACGTTATATGGTATAACGTTATAACGTATTACGTTATATGGTATTACGTTATAACTTATTACGTTATATGGTATAACGTTATAACGTATTACGTTATATGGTATTACGTCATAACGTAACACGTTATATGGTATAACGTTATAACGTATTACGTTATATGGTATAACGTTATAACGTATTACGTTATATGGTATAACGTTATAACGTATCACCTTATATGGTATAATGTCATATGGTATAACGTTGTAACGTATTACGTTATATGGTATAACGTTTTTAACGTATTGCGTTATATGGTATTACGTTATAACGTATTACGTTATATGGTATAACGTTATAACGTATTACGTTATATGGTATTACGTTATAACGTATTACGTTATATGGTATAACGTTATAACGTATTACGTTATATGGTATTACGTCAAAACGTATTACGTTATATGGTATAACGTTTTTAACGTATTACGTTATATGGTATTACGTTATAACGTATTACGATATATGGTATAACGTTATAACGTATTACGTTATATGGTATAACGTTATAACGTATTACGTTATATGGTATAACGTTATAACGTATTACGTTATATGGTATAACGTTATAACGTATTACCTTATATGGTATAACGTCATATGGTATAACTTATAACGCATTACGTTATATGGTATTACGTTATAACGTATTACGTTATATGGTATAACGTTATAACGTATTACGTTATATGGTATTACGTTATAACGTATTACGTTATATGGTATAACGTTATAACGTATTACGTTATATGGTATTACGTCAAAACGTATTACGTTATATGGTATAACGTTTTTAACGTATTACGTTATATGGTATTACGTTATAACGTATCACGATATATGGTATAACGTTATAACGTATTACGTTATATGGTATAACGTTATAACGTATTACGTTATATGGTATAACGTTTTGTGGTATAACGTTATAACGTATTACCTTATATGGTATTACGTCATATGGTATAACGTTATAACGTATTACGTTATATGGTATCACGTTATAACGTATTACGTTATATTGTATTACCTCACAACGTATTACGTTATATGGTATAACGTTATAACGTATTACGTTATATGGTATTACGTTATAACTTATTACGTTATATGGTATAACGTTATAACGTATTACGTTATATGGTATTACGTCATAACGTAACACGTTATATGGTATAACGTTATAACGTATTACGTTATATTGTATTATGTCATAACGTATTACGTTATATGGTATAACGTTATAACGTTTTACCTTATATGGTATTATGTCACAACGTATTACGTTATATGGTATAACGTTATAACGTATTACGTTATATGGTATAACGTTATAACGTATTACGTTATATGGTATAACGTTATAACGTATCACCTTATATGGTATAATGTCATATGGTATAACGTTGTAACGTATTACGTTATATGGTATAACGTTTTTAACGTATTGCGTTATATGGTATTACGTTATAACGTATTACGTTATATGGTATAACGTTATAACGTATTACGTTATATGGTATTACGTTATAACGTATTACGTTATATGGTATAACGTTATAACGTATTACGTTATATGGTATTACGTTATAACGTATTACGTTATATGGAATAACGTTATAACGTATTACCTTATATGGTATAACGTCATATGGTATAACGTTATAACGTATTACGTTATATGGTATTACGTTATAACGTATTACGTTATATGGTATAACGTTATAACGTATTACGTTATATGGTATTACGATATAACGTATTACGTTATATGGTATAACGTTATAACGTATTACGTTATATGGTATTACGTCAAAACGTATTACGTTATATGGTATAACGTTTTTAACGTATTACGTTATATGGTATTACGTCAAAACGTATTACGTTATATGGTATTACGTCAAAACGTATTACGTTATATGGTATAACGTTTTTAACGTATTACGTTATATGGTATTACGTTATAACGTATTACGTTATATGGTATAACGTTATAACGTATTACGTTATATGGTATTACGTTATAACGTATTACGATATATGGTATAACGTTATAACGTATTACGTTATATGGTATAACGTTATAACGTATTACGTTATATGGTATAACGTTATAACGTATTACGTTATATGGTATTACGTTATAACGTATTACGTTATATGGTATAACGTTATAAGGTATTACGTTATATGGTATTACGTCATAACGTAACACGTTATATGGTATAACGTTATAACGTATTACGTTATATTGTATTACGTCATAACGTATTACGTTATATGGTATAACGTTATAACGTTTTACCTTATATGGTATAACGTTATAACGTATTACGTTATATGGTATAACGTTATAACGTATTACGTTATATGGTATAACGTTATAACGTATTACGTTATATGGTATAACATTATAACGTATTACGTTATATTGTATTACGTCATAACGTATTACGTTATATGGTATAACGTTATAACGTTTTACCTTATATGGTATCATGTCACAACGTATTACGTTATATGGTATAACGTTATAACGTATTACGTTATATGGTATAACGTTATAACGTATTACGTTATATGGTATAACGTTATAACGTATTACCTTATATGGTATAATGTCATATGGTATAACGTTGTAACGTATTACGTTATATGGTATAACGTTTTTAACGTATTGCGTTATATGGTATTACGTCATAACGTATTACGTTATATGGTATAACGTTATAACGTATTACGTTATATGGTATTACGTTATAACGTATTACGTTATATGGTATAACGTTATAACGTATTACGTTATATGGTATTACGTCATAACGTAACACGTTATATGGTATAACGTTATAACGTATTACCTTATATGGTATAACGTCATATGGTATAACGTTATAACGTATTACGTTATATGGTATTACGTTATAACGTATTACGTTATATGGTATAACGTTATAACGTATTACGTTATATGGTATTACGATATAACGTATTACGTTATATGGTATAACGTTATAACGTATTACGTTATATGGTATTACGTCAAAACGTATTACGTTATATGGTATAACGTTTTTAACGTATTACGTTATATGGTATTACGTCAAAACGTATTACGTTATATGGTATTACGTCAAAACGTATTACGTTATATGGTATAACGTTTTTAACGTATTACGTTATATGGTATTACGTTATAACGTATTACGTTATATGGTATAACGTTATAACGTATTACGTTATATGGTATTACGTTATAACGTATTATGATATATGGTATAACGTTATAACGTATTACGTTATATGGTATAACGTTATAACGTATTACGTTATATGGTATAACGTTATAACGTATTACGTTATATGGTATTACGTTATAACGTATTACGTTATATGGTATAACGTTATAACGTATTACGTTATATGGTATTACGTCATAACGTAACACGTTATATGGTATAACGTTATAACGTATTACGTTATATTGTATTACGTCATAACGTATTACGTTATATGGTATAACGTTATAACGTTTTACCTTATATGGTATAACGTTATAACGTATTACGTTATATGGTATAACGTTATAACGTATTACGTTATATGGTATAACGTTATAACGTATTACGTTATATGGTATAACATTATAACGTATTACGTTATATTGTATTACGTCATAACGTATTACGTTATATGGTATAACGTTATAACGTTTTACCTTATATGGTATCATGTCACAACGTATTACGTTATATGGTATAACGTTATAACGTATTACGTTATATGGTATAACGTTATAACGTATTACGTTATATGGTATAACGTTATAACGTATTACCTTATATGGTATAATGTCATATGGTATAACGTTGTAACGTATTACGTTATATGGTATAACGTTTTTAACGTATTGCGTTATATGGTATTACGTCATAACGTATTACGTTATATGGTATAACGTTATAACGTATTACGTTATATGGTATTACGTTATAACGTATTACGTTATATGGTATAACGTTATAACGTAATACGTTATATGGTATAACGTTATAACCTATTACGTTATATTGTATTACGTCATAACGTATTACGTTATATGGTATAACGTTATAACGTTTTACCTTATATGGTATAACGTTATAACGTATTACGTTATATGGTATAACGTTATAACGTATTACGATATATGGTATAACGTTATAACGTATTACGTTATATGGTATAACGTTATAACGTATTACGTTATATGGTATAACGTTATAACGTATTACGTTATATGGTATTACGTTATAACGTATTACGTTATATGGTATAACGTTATAACGTATTACGTTATATGGTATTACGTCATAACGTAACACGTTATATGGTATCACGTTATAACGTATTACGTTATATTGTATTACCTCACAACGTATTACGTTATATGGTATAACGTTATAACGTATTACGTTATATGGTATTACGTTATAACTTATTACGTTATATGGTATAACGTTATAACGTATTACGTTATATGGTATTACGTTATAACTTATTACGTTATATGGTATAACGTTATAACGTATTACGTTATATGGTATTACGTCATAACGTAACACGTTATATGGTATAACGTTATAACGTATTACGTTATATTGTATTACGTCATAACGTATTACGTTATATGGTATAACGTTATAACGTTTTACCTTATATGGTATTATGTCACAACGTATTACGTTATATGGTATAAAGTTATAACGTATTACGTTATATGGTAAAACGTTATAACGTATTACGTTATATGGTATAACGTTATAACGTATCACCTTATATGGTATAATGTCATATGGTATAACGTTGTAACGTATTACGTTATATGGTATAACGTTTTTAACGTATTGCGTTATATGGTATTACGTTATAACGTATTACGTTATATGGTATAACGTTATAACGTATTACGTTATATGGTATTACGTTATAACGTATTACGTTATATGGTATAACGTTATAACGTATTACGTTATATGGTATTACGTCATAACGTAACACGTTATATGGTATAACGTTATAACCTATTACGTTATATTGTATTACGTCATAACGTATTACGTTATATGGTATAACGTTATAACGTTTTACCTTATATGGTATAACGTTATAACGTATTACGTTATATGGTATAACGTTATAACGTATTACGATATATGGTATAACGTTATAACGTATTACGTTATATGGTATAACGTTATAACGTATTACGTTATATGGTATAACGTTATAACGTATTACGTTATATGGTATTACGTTATAACGTATTACGTTATATGGTATAACGTTATAACGTATTACGTTATATGGTATTACGTCATAACGTAACACGTTATATGGTATAACGTTATAACGTATTACGTTATATTGTATTACGTCATAACGTATTACGTTATATGGTATAACGTTATAACGTTTTACCTTATATGGTATAACGTTATAACGTATTACGTTATATGGTATAACGTTATAACGTATTACGTTATATGGTATAACGTTATAACGTATTACGTTATATGGTATAACATTATAACGTATTACGTTATATTGTATTACGTCATAACGTATTACGTTATATGGTATAACGTTATAACGTTTTACCTTATATGGTATCATGTCACAACGTATTACGTTATATGGTATAACGTTATAACGTATTACGTTATATGGTATAACGTTATAACGTATTACGTTATATGGTATAACGTTATAACGTATTACCTTATATGGTATAATGTCATATGGTATAACGTTGTAACGTATTACGTTATATGGTATAACGTTTTTAACGTATTGCGTTATATGGTATTACGTCATAACGTATTACGTTATATGGTATAACGTTATAACGTATTACGTTATATGGTATTACGTTATAACGTATTACGTTATATGGTATAACGTTATAACGTATTACGTTATATGGTATTACGTCATAACGTAACACGTTATATGGTATCACGTTATAACGTATTACGTTATATTGTATTACCTCACAACGTATTACGTTATATGGTATAACGTTATAACGTATTACGTTATATGGTATTACGTTATAACTTATTACGTTATATGGTATAACGTTATAACGTATTACGTTATATGGTATTACGTCATAACGTAACACGTTATATGGTATAACGTTATAACGTATTACGTTATATTGTATTACGTCATAACGTATTACGTTATATGGTATAACGTTATAACTTTTTACCTTATATGGTATTATGTCACAACGTATTACGTTATATGGTATAACGTTATAACGTATTACGTTATATGGTATAACGTTATAACGTATTACGTTATATGGTATAACGTTATAACGTATCACCTTATATGGTATAATGTCATATGGTATAACGTTGTAACGTATTACGTTATATGGTATAACGTTTTTAACGTATTGCGTTATATGGTATTACGTTATAACGTATTACGTTATATGGTATAACGTTATAACGTATTACGTTATATGGTATTACGTTATAACGTATTACGTTATATGGTATAACGTTATAACGTATTACGTTATATGGTATTACGTCATAACGTAACACGTTATATGGTATAACGTTATAACCTATTACGTTATATTGTATTACGTCATAACGTATTACGTTATATGGTATAACGTTATAACGTTTTACCTTATATGGTATAACGTTATAACGTATTACGTTATATGGTATAACGTTATAACGTATTACGATATATGGTATAACGTTATAACGTATTACGTTATATGGTATAACGTTATAACGTATTACGTTATATGGTATAACGTTATAACGTATTACGTTATATGGTATAACGTTATGTGGTATAACGTTATAACGTATTACCTTATATGGTATTACGTCATATGGTATAACGTTATATCGTATTACGTTATATGGTATTACGTCACAACGTATTACGTTATATGGAATAACGTTATAACGTATTACGTTATATGGTATAACGTTATAACGTATTACCTTATATGGTATAACATCATATGGTATAACGTTGTAACGTATTACGTTATATGGTATTACGTTATAACGTATTACGTTATATGGTATAACGTTATAACGTGTTACGTTATATGGTATTACGTTATAACGTATTACGTTGTATGGTATAACGTTATAACGTATTACGTTATATGGTATTACGTCAAAACGTATTACGTTATATGGTATAACGCTTTTAACGTATTACGTTATATGGTATTACGTTATAACGTATTACGTTATATGGTATAACGTTATAACGTATTACGTTATATGGTATTACGTTATAACGTATTACGTTATATGGTATAACGTTATAACGTATTACGTTCTATGGTATTACGTTATAACGTATTACGTTATATGGTATAACGTTATAACGTATTACCTTATATGGTATAACGTCATATGGTATAACGTTATAACGTATTACGTTATATGGTATTACGTTATAACGTATTACGTTATATGGTATAACGTTATAACGTATTACGTTATATGGTATTACGATATAACGTATTACGTTATATGGTATAACGTTATAACGTATTACGTTATATGGTATTACGTCAAAACGTATTACGTTATATGGTATAACGTTTTTAACGTATTACGTTATATGGTATTACGTCAAAACGTATTACGTTATATGGTATTACGTCAAAACGTATTACGTTATATGGTATAACGTTTTTAACGTATTACGTTATATGGTATTACGTTATAACGTATTACGTTATATGGTATAACGTTATAACGTATTACGTTATATGGTATTACGTTATAACGTATTACGATATATGGTATAACGTTATAACGTATTACGTTATATGGTATAACGTTATAACGTATTACGTTATATGGTATAACGTTATAACGTATTACGTTATATGGTATTACGTTATAACGTATTACGTTATGTGGTATAACGTTATAACGTATTACGTTATATGGTATTACGTCATAACGTAACACGTTATATTGTATTACGTCATAACGTATTACGTTATATGGTATAACGTTATAACGTTTTACCTTATATGGTATAACGTTATAACGTATTACGTTATATGGTATAACGTTATAACGTATTACGTTATATGGTATAACGTTATAACGTATTACGTTATATGGTATAACGTTATAACGTATTACGTTATATTGTATTACGTCATAACGTATTACGTTATATGGTATAACGTTATAACGTTTTACCTTATATGGTATTATGTCACAACGTATTACGTTATATGGTATAACGTTATAACGTATTACGTTATATGGTATAACGTTATAACGTATTACGTTATATGGTATAACGTTATAACGTATTACCTTATATGGTATAATGTCATATGGTATAACGTTGTAACGTATTACGTTATATGGTATAACGTTTTTAACGTATTGCGTTATATGGTATTACGTCATAACGTATTACGTTGTATGGTATAACGTTATAACGTATTACGTTATATGGTATTACGTTATAACGTATTACGTTATATGGTATAACGTTATAACGTATTACGTTATATGGTATTACGTCATAACGTAACACGTTATATGGTATAACGTTATAACGTATTACGTTATATTGTATTACGTCATAACGTATTACGTTATATGGTATAACGTTATAACGTTTTACCTTATATGGTATAACGTTATAACGTATTACGTTATATGGTATAACGTTATAACGTATTACGATATATGGTATAACGTTATGACGTATTACGTTATATGGTATAACGTTATAACGTATTACGTTATATGGTATAACGTTATGTGGTATAACGTTGTAACGTATTACGTTATATGGTATTACGTTATAACGTATTACGTTATATGGTATAACGTTATAACGTGTTACGTTATATGGTATTACGTTATAACGTATTACGTTATATGGTATAACGTTATAACGTATTACGTTATATGGTATAACGTTATAACGTATTACGTTATATGGTATAACGTTATAACGTATTACGTTATATGGTATAACGTTATAACGTATTACGTTATATGGTATTACGTCAAAACGTATTACGTTATATGGTATAACGTTTTTAACGTATTACGTTATATGGTATTACGTCAAAACGTATTACGTTATATGGTATTACGTCAAAACGTATTACGTTATATGGTATAACGTTTTTAACGTATTACGTTATATGGTATTACGTTATAACGTATTACGTTATATGGTATAACGTTATAACGTATTACGTTATATGGTATTACGTTATAACGTATTACGATATATGGTATAACGTTATAACGTATTACGTTATATGGTATAACGTTATAACGTATTACGTTATATGGTATAACGTTATAACGTATTACGTTATATGGTATTACGTTATAACGTATTACGTTATGTGGTATAACGTTATAACGTATTACGTTATATGGTATTACGTCATAACGTAACACGTTATATTGTATTACGTCATAACGTATTACGTTATATGGTATAACGTTATAACGTTTTACCTTATATGGTATAACGTTATAACGTATTACGTTATATGGTATAACGTTATAACGTATTACGTTATATGGTATAACGTTATAACGTATTACGTTATATGGTATAACGTTATAACGTATTACGTTATATTGTATTACGTCATAACGTATTACGTTATATGGTATAACGTTATAACGTTTTACCTTATATGGTATTATGTCACAACGTATTACGTTATATGGTATAACGTTATAACGTATTACGTTATATGGTATAACGTTATAACGTATTACGTTATATGGTATAACGTTATAACGTATTACCTTATATGGTATAACGTTATAACGTATTACGTTATATGGTATAACGTTATAACGTATTACGATATATGGTATAACGTTATGACGTATTACGTTATATGGTATAACGTTATAACGTATTACGTTATATGGTATAACGTTATGTGGTATAACGTTGTAACGTATTACGTTATATGGTATTACGTTATAACGTATTACGTTATATGGTATAACGTTATAACGTGTTACGTTATATGGTATTACGTTATAACGTATGACGTTATATGGTATAACGTTATAACGTATTACGTTATATGGTATAACGTTATAACGTATTACGTTATATGGTATAACGTTATGTGGTATAACGTTATAACGTATTACCTTATATGGTATTACGTCATATGGTATAACGTTATAACGTATTACGTTATATGGTATTACGTTATAACGTATTACGTTATATGGAATAACGTTATAACGTATTACGTTATATGGTATAACGTTATAACGTATTACCTTATATGGTATAACATCATATGGTATAACGTTGTAACGTATTACGTTATATGGTATTACGTTATAACGTATTACGTTATATGGTATAACGTTATAACGTGTTACGTTATATGGTATTACGTTATAACGTATTACGTTATATGGTATATCGTTATAACGTATTACGTTATATGGTATTACGTCAAAACGTATTACGTTATATGGTATTACGTTATAACGTATTACGTTATATGGTATAACGTTATAACGTATTACGTTATGTGGTATTACGTTATAACGTATTACGTTATATGGTATAACGTTATAACGTATTACGTTATATGGTATTACGTCATAACGTAACACGTTATATGGTATAACGTTATAACGTATTACGTTATATTGTATTACATCATAACGTATTACGTTATATGGTATAACGTTTTTAACGTATTACGTTATATGGTATTACGTTATAACGTATTACGTTATATGGTATTACGCTATAACGTATTACGTTATATGGTATAACGTTATAACGTATTACGTTATGTGGTATTACGTTATAACGTATTACGTTATATTGTATTACATCATAACGTATTACGTTATATGGTATAACGTTTTTAACGTATTACGTTATATGGTATTACGTTATAACGTATTACGTTATATGGTATAACGTTATAACGTATTACGTTATATGGTATAACGTTTTTAACGTATTACGTTATATGGTATTACGTTATAACGTATTACGTTATATGGTATAACGTTATAACGTATTACGTTATATGGTATAACGTTATGTGGTATAACGTTATAACGTATTACCTTATATGGTATTACGTCATATGGTATAACGTTATAACGTATTACGTTATATGGTATAACGTTATAACGTATTACGTTATGTGGTATTACGTTATAACGTATTACGTTATGTGGAATAACGTTGTAACGTATTACGTTATATGGTATTACGTTATAACGTATTACGTTATATGGTATAACGTTATAACGTGTTACGTTATATGGTATTACGTTATAACGTATTACGTTATATGGTATTACGTTATAACGTATTACGTTATATGGTATTACGTCATAACGTATTACGATATATGGTATAACGTTATGACGTATTACGTTATATGGTATAACGTTATAACGTATTACGTTATATGGTATAACGTTATGTGGTATAACGTTGTAACGTATTACGTTATATGGTATTACGTTATAACGTATTACGTTATATGGTATAACGTTATAACGTGTTACGTTATATGGTATTACGTTATAACGTATTACGTTATATGGTATAACGTTATAACGTATTACGTTATATGGTATAACGTTATAACGTATTACGTTATATGGTATAACGTTATAACGTATTACGTTATATGGTATAACGTTATAACGTATTACGTTATATGGTATTACGTCAAAACGTATTACGTTATATGGTATAACGTTTTTAACGTATTACGTTATATGGTATTACGTCAAAACGTATTACGTTATATGGTATTACGTCAAAACGTATTACGTTATATGGTATAACGTTTTTAACGTATTACGTTATATGGTATTACGTTATAACGTATTACGTTATATGGTATAACGTTATAACGTATTACGTTATATGGTATTACGTTATAACGTATTACGATATATGGTATAACGTTATAACGTATTACGTTATATGGTATAACGTTATAACGTATTACGTTATATGGTATAACGTTATAACGTATTACGTTATATGGTATTACGTTATAACGTATTACGTTATGTGGTATAACGTTATAACGTATTACGTTATATGGTATTACGTCATAACGTAACACGTTATATTGTATTACGTCATAACGTATTACGTTATATGGTATAACGTTATAACGTTTTACCTTATATGGTATAACGTTATAACGTATTACGTTATATGGTATAACGTTATAACGTATTACGTTATATGGTATAACGTTATAACGTATTACGTTATATGGTATAACGTTATAACGTATTACGTTATATTGTATTACGTCATAACGTATTACGTTATATGGTATAACGTTATAACGTTTTACCTTATATGGTATTATGTCACAACGTATTACGTTATATGGTATAACGTTATAACGTATTACGTTATATGGTATAACGTTATAACGTATTACGTTATATGGTATAACGTTATAACGTATTACCTTATATGGTATAACGTTATAACGTATTACGTTATATGGTATAACGTTATAACGTATTACGATATATGGTATAACGTTATGACGTATTACGTTATATGGTATAACGTTATAACGTATTACGTTATATGGTATAACGTTATGTGGTATAACGTTGTAACGTATTACGTTATATGGTATTACGTTATAACGTATTACGTTATATGGTATAACGTTATAACGTGTTACGTTATATGGTATTACGTTATAACGTATGACGTTATATGGTATAACGTTATAACGTATTACGTTATATGGTATAACGTTATAACGTATTACGTTATATGGTATAACGTTATGTGGTATAACGTTATAACGTATTACCTTATATGGTATTACGTCATATGGTATAACGTTATAACGTATTACGTTATATGGTATTACGTTATAACGTATTACGTTATATGGAATAACGTTATAACGTATTACGTTATATGGTATAACGTTATAACGTATTACCTTATATGGTATAACATCATATGGTATAACGTTGTAACGTATTACGTTATATGGTATTACGTTATAACGTATTACGTTATATGGTATAACGTTATAACGTGTTACGTTATATGGTATTACGTTATAACGTATTACGTTATATGGTATATCGTTATAACGTATTACGTTATATGGTATTACGTCAAAACGTATTACGTTATATGGTATTACGTTATAACGTATTACGTTATATGGTATAACGTTATAACGTATTACGTTATGTGGTATTACGTTATAACGTATTACGTTATATGGTATAACGTTATAACGTATTACGTTATATGGTATTACGTCATAACGTAACACGTTATATGGTATAACGTTATAACGTATTACGTTATATTGTATTACATCATAACGTATTACGTTATATGGTATAACGTTTTTAACGTATTACGTTATATGGTATTACGTTATAACGTATTACGTTATATGGTATTACGCTATAACGTATTACGTTATATGGTATAACGTTATAACGTATTACGTTATGTGGTATTACGTTATAACGTATTACGTTATATTGTATTACATCATAACGTATTACGTTATATGGTATAACGTTTTTAACGTATTACGTTATATGGTATTACGTTATAACGTATTACGTTATATGGTATAACGTTATAACGTATTACGTTATATGGTATAACGTTTTTAACGTATTACGTTATATGGTATTACGTTATAACGTATTACGTTATATGGTATAACGTTATAACGTATTACGTTATATGGTATAACGTTATGTGGTATAACGTTATAACGTATTACCTTATATGGTATTACGTCATATGGTATAACGTTATAACGTATTACGTTATATGGTATAACGTTATAACGTATTACGTTATGTGGTATTACGTTATAACGTATTACGTTATGTGGAATAACGTTGTAACGTATTACGTTATATGGTATTACGTTATAACGTATTACGTTATATGGTATAACGTTATAACGTGTTACGTTATATGGTATTACGTTATAACGTATTACGTTATATGGTATTACGTTATAACGTATTACGTTATATGGTATAACGTTATAACGTATTACGTTATATCGTATTACGTCAAAACGTATTACGTTATATGGTATAACGTTTTTAACGTATTACGTTATATGGTATTACGTTATAACGTATTACGTTATATGGTATAACGTTATAACGTATTACGTTATATGGTATTACGTTATAACGTATTACGTTATATGGTATAACGTTATAACGTATTACGTTATGTGGTATTACGTTATAACGTATTACGTTATATGGTATAACGTTATAACGTATTACGTTATATGGTATTACGTCATAACGTAACACGTTATATGGTATAACGTTATAACGTATTACGTTATATTGTATTACATCATAACGTATTACGTTATATGGTATAACGTTTTTAACGTATTACGTTTATGGTATTACGTTATAACGTATTACGTTATATGGTATAACGTTATAACGTATTACGTTATATGGTATTACGTTATAACGTATTACGTTATATGGTATTACGTCATAACGTAACACGTTATATGGTATAACGTTATAACGTATTACGTTATATTGTATTACGTCATAACGTATTACGTTATATGGTATAACGTTATAACGTTTTACCTTATATGGTATAACGTTATAACGTATTACGTTATATGGTATAACGTTATAACGTATTACGATATATGGTATAACGTTATAACGTATTACGTTATATGGTATAACGTTATAACGTATTACGTTATATGGTATAACGTTATAACGTATTACGTTATATGCTATAACGTCATATGGTATAACGTTATAACGTATTACGTTATATGGTATTACGTTATAACGTATTACGTTATATGGTATAACGTTATAACGTATTACCTTATATGGTATAACGTCATATAGTATAACGTTATAACGTATAACGTTATATGGTATAACGTTATAACGTATTATGTTATATGGTATTACATCAAAACGTATTACGTTATATGGTATAACGTTATAACGTATTACGTTATATGGTATAACGTTATGTGGTATAACGTTATAACGTATTACCTTATATGGTATTACGTCATATGGTATAACGTTATAACGTATTACGTTATATGGTATCACGTTATAACGTATTACGTTATATGGTATTACGTCACAACGTATTACGTTATATGGAATAACGTTATAACGTATTACGTTATATGGTATAACGTTATAACGTATTACCTTACATGGTATAACGTCATATGGTATAACGTTATAACGTATTACGTTATATGGTATTACGTTATAACGTATTACGTTATATGGTATAACGTTATAACGTATTACGTTATATGGTATTACGTTATAACGTATTACGATATATGGTATAACGTTATAACGTATTACCTTATATGGTATAACGTCATATAGTATAACGTTATAACGTATTACGTTATATGGTATAACGTTATAACGTATTATGTTATATGGTATTACATCAAAACGTATTACGTTATATGGTATAACGTTATAACGTATTACGTTATATGGTATTACATCAAAACGTATTACGTTATATGGTATTACGTCATAACGTAATACGTTATATGGTATAACGTTATAACGTATTACGTTATATGCTATAACGTCATATGGTATAACGTTATAACGTATTACGTCATATGGTACAACGTTAGAACGTATTACGTTATATGTTATAACGTCAAATGGTATAACGTCATAACGTATTACGTTATACGGTATTACGTCATAACGTATTACGTTGTATGGTATTACGTTATATGGTATTACGTTATAACGTATTACGTTATATGGTATAACGTTATAACGTATTACGTTATATGGTATTACGTCAAAACGTATTACGTTATATGGTATAACGTTTTTAACGTATTACGTTATATGGTATTACGTTATAACGTATTACGTTATACGGTATAACTTTATAACGTATTACGTTATATGGTATTACGTTATAACGTATTACGTTATATGGTATAACGTTATAACGTGTTACGTTATATGGTATTACGTTATAACGTATTACGTTATATGGTATATCGTTATAACGTATTACGTTATATGGTATTACGTCAAAACGTATTACGTTATATGGTATTACGTTATAACGTATTACGTTATATGGTATAACGTTATAACGTATTACGTTATGTGGTATTACGTTATAACGTATTACGTTATATGGTATAACGTTATAACGTATTACGTTATATGGTATTACGTCATAACGTAACACGTTATATGGTATAACGTTATAACGTATTACGTTATATTGTATTACATCATAACGTATTACGTTATATGGTATAACGTTTTTAACGTATTACGTTATATGGTATTACGTTATAACGTATTACGTTATATGGTATTACGCTATAACGTATTACGTTATATGGTATAACGTTATAACGTATTACGTTATGTGGTATTACGTTATAACGTATTACGTTATATTGTATTACATCATAACGTATTACGTTATATGGTATAACGTTTTTAACGTATTACGTTATATGGTATTACGTTATAACGTATTACGTTATATGGTATAACGTTATAACGTATTACGTTATATGGTATAACGTTTTTAACGTATTACGTTATATGGTATTACGTTATAACGTATTACGTTATATGGTATAACGTTATAACGTATTACGTTATATGGTATAACGTTATGTGGTATAACGTTATAACGTATTACCTTATATGGTATTACGTCATATGGTATAACGTTATAACGTATTACGTTATATGGTATAACGTTATAACGTATTACGTTATGTGGTATTACGTTATAACGTATTACGTTATATGGAATAACGTTGTAACGTATTACGTTATATGGTATTACGTTATAACGTATTACGTTATATGGTATAACGTTATAACGTGTTACGTTATATGGTATTACGTTATAACGTATTACGTTATATGGTATTACGTTATAACGTATTACGTTATATGGTATAACGTTATAACGTATTACGTTATATCGTATTACGTCAAAACGTATTACGTTATATGGTATAACGTTTTTAACGTATTACGTTATATGGTATTACGTTATAACGTATTACGTTATATGGTATAACGTTATAACGTATTACGTTATATGGTATTACGTTATAACGTATTACGTTATATGGTATAACGTTATAACGTATTACGTTATGTGGTATTACGTTATAACGTATTACGTTATATGGTATAACGTTATAACGTATTACGTTATATGGTATTACGTCATAACGTAACACGTTATATGGTATAACGTTATAACGTATTACGTTATATTGTATTACATCATAACGTATTACGTTATATGGTATAACGTTTTTAACGTATTACGTTTATGGTATTACGTTATAACGTATTACGTTATATGGTATAACGTTATAACGTATTACGTTATATGGTATTACGTTATAACGTATTACGTTATATGGTATTACGTCATAACGTAACACGTTATATGGTATAACGTTATAACGTATTACGTTATATTGTATTACGTCATAACGTATTACGTTATATGGTATAACGTTATAACGTTTTACCTTATATGGTATAACGTTATAACGTATTACGTTATATGGTATAACGTTATAACGTATTACGATATATGGTATAACGTTATAACGTATTACGTTATATGGTATAACGTTATAACGTATTACGTTATATGGTATAACGTTATAACGTATTACGTTATATGGTATAACGTTATAACGTATTACGTTATATGCTATAACGTCATATGGTATAACGTTATAACGTATTACGTTATATGGTATTACGTTATAACGTATTACGTTATATGGTATAACGTTATAACGTATTACGTTATATGGTATAACGTTATGTGGTATAACGTTATAACGTATTACCTTATATGGTATTACGTCATATGGTATAACGTTATAACGTATTACGTTATATGGTATCACGTTATAACGTATTACGTTATATGGTATTACGTCACAACGTATTACGTTATATGGAATAACGTTATAACGTATTACGTTATATGGTATAACGTTATAACGTATTACCTTACATGGTATAACGTCATATGGTATAACGTTATAACGTATTACGTTATATGGTATTACGTTATAACGTATTACGTTATATGGTATAACGTTATAACGTATTACGTTATATGGTATTACGTTATAACGTATTACGATATATGGTATAACGTTATAACGTATTACCTTATATGGTATAACGTCATATAGTATAACGTTATAACGTATTACGTTATATGGTATAACGTTATAACGTATTATGTTATATGGTATTACATAAAAACGTATTACGTTATATGGTATAACGTTATAACGTATTACGTTATATGGTATTACATCAAAACGTATTACGTTATATGGTATTACGTCATAACGTAATACGTTATATGGTATAACGTTATAACGTATTACGTTATATGCTATAACGTCATATGGTATAACGTTATAACGTATTACGTCATATGGTACAACGTTAGAACGTATTACGTTATATGTTATAACGTCAAATGGTATAACGTCATAACGTATTACGTTATATGGTATTACGTCATAACGTATTACGTTGTATGGTATTACGTTATATGGTATTACGTTATAACGTATTACGTTATATGGTATAACGTTATAACGTATTACGTTATATGGTATTACGTCAAAACGTATTACGTTATATGGTATAACGTTTTTAACGTATTACGTTATATGGTATTACGTTATAACGTATTACGTTATACGGTATAACTTTATAACGTATTACGTTATATGGTATTACGTTATAACGTATTACGTTATATGGTATAACGTTATAACGTATTACGTTATATGGTATTACGTCATAACGTAACACGTTATATGGTATAACGTTATAACGTATTACGTTATATTGTATTACGTCATAACGTATTACGTTATATGGTATAACGTTATAACGTTTTACCTTATATGGTATAACGTTATAACGTATTACGTTATATGGTATAACGTTATAACGTATTACGATATATGGTATAACGTTATAACGTATTACGTTATATGGTATTACGTCATAACGTAACACGTTATATGGTATAACGTTATAACGTATTACGTTATATTGTATTACGTCATAACGTATTACGTTATATGGTAGAACGTTATAACGTTTTACCTTATATGGTATTATGTCACAACGTATTACGTTATATGGTATAACGTTATAACGTATTACGTTATATGGTATCACGTTATAACGTATTACGTTATATGGTATTACGTCAAAACGTATTACGTTATATGGTATAACGCTTTTAACGTATTACGTTATATGGTATTACGTTATAACGTATTACGATATATGGTATAACGTTATAACGTATTACGTTATATGGTATAACGTTATAACGTATTACGTTATATGGTATAACGTTATGTGGTATAACGTTATAACGTATTACCTTATATGGTATTACGTCATATGGTATAACGTTATAACGTATTACGTTATATGGTATCACGTTATAACGTATTACGTTATATTGTATTACCTCACAACGTATTACGTTATATGGTATAACGTTATAACGTATTACGTTATATGGTATTACGTTATAACTTATTACGTTATATGGTATAACGTTATAACGTATTACGTTATATGGTATTACGTCATAACGTAACACGTTATATGGTATAACGTTATAACGTATTACGTTATATTGTATTACGTCATAACGTATTACGTTATATGGTATAACGTTATAACGTTTTACCTTATATGGTATAACGTTATAACGTATTGCGTTATATGGTATAACGTTATAACGTATTACGATATATTCTATAACGTTATAACGTATTACGTTATATGGTATAACGTTATAACGTATTACGTTATATGGTATAACGTTATGTGGTATAACGTTATGTGGTATAACGTTATAACGTATTACCTTATATGGTATTACGTCATATGGTATAACGTTATAACGTATTACGTTGTATGGTATCACGTTATAACGTATTAAGTTATATGGTATTACCTCACAACGTATTACGTTATATGGAATAACGTTATAACGTATTACGTTATATGGTATAACGTTATAACGTATTACCTTATATGGTATAACGTTATATGGTATAACGTTTTTAACGTATTACGTTATATGGTATTACGTCAAAACGAATTACGTTATATGGTATTACGTCATAACGTAACACGTTATATGGTATAACGTTTTTAACGTATTACGTTATATGGTATTACGTTATAACGTATTACGTTATATGGTATAACGTTATAACGTATTACGTTATATGGTATAACGTTATAACGTATTACGTTATATGGTATTACGTCATAACGTAACACGTTATATGGTATAACGTTATAGCGTATTACGTTATATTGTATTACGTCATAACGTATTACGTTATATGGTATAACGCTATAACGTTTTACCTTATATGGTATAACGTTATAACGTATTACGTTATATGGTATAACGTTATAACGTATTACGTTATATGGTATTACGTTATAACGTATTACGTTATATGGTATAACGACATAACGTAACACGTTATATGGTATAACGTTATAACGTATTACGTTATATTGTATTACGTCATAACGTATTACGTTATATGGTATAACGTTATAACGTTTTACCTTATATGGTATTATGTCACAACGTATTACGTTATATGGTATAACGTTATAACGTATTACGTTATATGGTATCACGTTATAACGTATTACGTTATATGGTATTACGTCAAAACGTATTACGTTATATGGTATAACGTTTTTAACGTATTACGTTATATGGTATTACGTTATAACGTATTACGATATATGGTATAACGTTATAACGTATTACGTTATATGGTATAACGTTATAACGTATTACGTTATATGGTATAACGTTATGTGGTATAACGTTATAACGTATTACCTTATATGGTATTACGTCATATGGTATAACGTTATAACGTATTACGTTATATGGTATCACGTTATAACGTATTACGTTATATTGTATTACCTCACAACGTATTACGTTATATGGTATAACGTTATAACGTATTACGTTATATGGTATTACGTTATAACTTATTACGTTATATGGTATAACGTTATAACGTATTACGTTATATGGTATTACGTCATAACGTAACACGTTATATGGTATAACGTTATAACGTATTACGTTATATTGTATTACGTCATAACGTATTACGTTATATGGTATAACGTTATAACGTTTTACCTTATATGGTATTATGTCACAACGTATTACGTTATATGGTATAACGTTATAACGTATTACGTTATATGGTATAACGTTATAACGTATTACGTTATATGGTATAACGTTATAACGTTTTACCTTATATGGTATAACGTTATAACGTATTGCGTTATATGGTATAACGTTATAACGTATTACGATATATTCTATAACGTTATAACGTATTACGTTATATGGTATAACGTTATAACGTATTACGTTATATGGTATAACGTTATGTGGTATAACGTTATAACGTATTACCTTATATGGTATTACGTCATATGGTATAACGTTATAACGTATTACGTTGTATGGTATCACGTTATAACGTATTACGTTATATGGTATAACGTTATAACGTATTACCTTATATGGTATAACGTTATAACGTATTACGTTATATGGTATAACGTTATAACGTATTACGTTATATGGTATAACGTTATAACGTATTACCTTATATGGTATAACGTCATATGGTATAACGTCGTAACGCATTACGTTATATGGTATTACGTTATAACGTATTACGTTATATGGTATAACGTTATAACGTATTACGTTATATGGTATTACGTCAAAACGTATTACGTTATATGGTATTACGTCATAACGTAACACGTTATATGGTATAACGTTTTTAACGTATTACGTTATATGGTATTACGTTATAACGTATTACGTTATATGGTATAACGTTATAACGTATTACGTTATATGGTATAACGTTATAACGTATTACCTTATATGGTATAACGTCATATGGTATAACGTCGTAACGCATTACGTTATATGGTATTACGTTATAACGTATTACGTTATATGGTATAACGTTATAACGTATTACGTTATATGGTATTACGTTATAACGTATTACGTTATATGGTATAACGTTATAACGTATTACGTTATATGGTATTACGTCAAAACGTATTACGTTATATGGTATAACGTTTTTAACGTATTACGTTATATGGTATTACGTTATAACGTATTACGATATATGGTATAACGTTATAACGTATTACGTTATATGGTATAACGTTATAACGTATTACGTTATATGGTATAACGTTATGTGGTATAACGTTATAACGTATTACCTTATATGGTATTACGTCATATGGTATAACGTTATAACGTATTACGTTATATGGTATCACGTAATAACGTATTACGTTATATTGTATTACCTCACAACGTATTACGTTATATGGTATAACGTTATAACGTATTACGTTATATGGTATTACGTTATAACTTATTACGTTATATGGTATAACGTTATAACGTATTACGTTATATGGTATTACGTCATAACGTAACACGTTATATGGTATAACGTTATAACGTATTACGTTATATTGTATTACGTCATAACGTATTACGTTATATGGTATAACGTTATAACGTTTTACCTTATATGGTATTATGTCACAACGTATTACGTTATATGGTATAACGTTATAACGTATTACGTTATATGGTATAACGTTATAACGTATTACGTTATATGGTATAACGTTATAACGTATCACCTTATATGGTATAATGTCATATGGTATAACGTTGTAACGTATTACGTTATATGGTATAACGTTTTTAACGTATTGCGTTATATGGTATTACGTTATAACGTATTACGTTATATGGTATAACGTTATAACGTATTACGTTATATGGTATTACGTTATAACGTATTACGTTATATGGTATAACGTTATAACGTATTACGTTATATGGTATTACGTCATAACGTAACACGTTATATGGTATAACGTTATAACGTATTACGTTATATTGTATTACGTCATAACGTATTACGTTATATGGTATAACGTTATAACGTTTTACCTTATATGGTATAACGTTATAACGTATTACGTTATATGGTATAACGTTATAACGTATTACGATATATGGTATAACGTTATAACGTTTTACCTTATATGGTATTGTGTCACAACGTATTACGTTATATGGTATAACGTTATAACGTATTACGTTATATGGTATAACGTTATAACGTATTACGTTATATGGTATAACGTTATAACGTATCACCTTATATGGTATAATGTCATATGGTATAACGTTGTAACGTATTACGTTATATGGTATAACGTTTTTAACGTATTGCGTTATATGGTATTTCGTTATAACGTATTACGTTATATGGTATAACGTTATAACGTATTACGTTATATTGTATTACGTCATAACGTATTACGTTATATGGTATAACGTTATAACGTTTTACCTTATATGGTATAACGTTATAACGTATTACGTTATATGGTATAACGTTATAACGTATTACGATATATGGTATAACGTTATAACGTATTACGTTATATTGTATTACGTCATAACGTATTACGTTATATGGTATAATGTCATATGGTATAACGTTGTAACGTATTACGTTATATGGTATAACGTTTTTAACGTATTGCGTTATATGGTATTACGTTATAACGTATTACGTTATATGGTATAACGTTATAACGTATTACGTTATATGGTATTACGTTATAACGTATTACGTTATATGGTATAACGTTATAACGTATTACGTTATATGGTATTACGTCATAACGTAACACGTTATATGGTATAACGTTATAACGTATTACGTTATATTGTATTACGTCATAACGTATTACGTTATATGGTATAACGTTATAACGTATCACCTTATATGGTATAATGTCATATGGTATAACGTTGTAACGTATTACGTTATATGGTATAACGTTTTTAACGTATTGCGTTATATGGTATTACGTTATAACGTATTACGTTATATGGTATAACGTTATAACGTATTACGTTATATGGTATTACGTTATAACGTATTACGTTATATGGTATAACGTTATAACGTATTACGTTATATGGTATTACGTCATAACGTAACACGTTATATGGTATAACGTTATAACGTATTACGTTATATTGTATTACGTCATAACGTATTACGTTATATGGTATAACGTTATAACGTTTTACCTTATATGGTATAACGTTATAACGTATTACGTTATATGGTATAACGTTATAACGTATTACGATATATGGTATAACGTTATAACGTATTACGTTATATGGTATAACGTTATAACGTATTACGTTATATGGTATAACGTTATGTGGTATAACGTTATAACGTATTACCTTATATGGTATTACGTCATATGGTATAACGTTATATCGTATTACGTTATATGGTATCACGTTATAACGTATTACGTTATATGGTATTACGTCACAACGTATTACGTTATATGGAATAACGTTATAACGTATTACGTTATATGGTATAACGTTATAACGTATTACCTTATATGGTATAACATCATATGGTATAACGTTGTAACGTATTACGTTATATGGTATTACGTTATAACGTATTACGTTATATGGTATAACGTTATAACGTGTTACGTTATATGGTATTACGTTATAACGTATTACGATGTATGGTATAACGTTATAACGTATTACGTTATATGGTATTACGTCAAAACGTATTACGTTATATGGTATAACGTTTTTAACGTATTACGTTATATGGTATTACGTTATAACGTATTACGATATATGGTATAACGTTATAACGTATTACGTTATATGGTATTACGTTATAACGTATTACGTTATATGGTATAACGTTATAACGTATTACGTTATATGGTATTACGTTATAACGTATTACGTTATATGGTATAACGTTATAACGTATTACCTTATATGGTATAACGTCATATGGTATAACGTTATAACGTATTACGTTATATGGTATTACGTTATAACGTATTACGTTATATGGTATAACTTTATAACGTATTACGTTATATGGTATTACGATATAACGTATTACGTTATATGGTATAACGTTATAACGTATTACGTTATATGGTATTACGTCAAAACGTATTACGTTATATGGTATAACGTTATAACGTATTACGTTATATGGTATAACGTTATAACGTATCACCTTATATGGTATAATGTCATATGGTATAACGTTGTAACGTATTACGTTATATGGTATAACGTTTTTAACGTATTACGTTATATGGTATTACGTCATAACGTAACACGTTATATGGTATAACGTTATAACGTATTACGTTATATTGTATTACGTCATAACGTATTACGTTATATGGTATAACGTTATAACGTTTTACCTTATATGGTATAACGTTATAACGTATTACGTTATATTGTATTACGTCATAACGTATTACGTTATATGGTATAACGTTATAACGTTTTACCTTATATGGTATTATGTCACAACGTATTACGTTATATGGTATAACGTTATAACGTATTACCTTATATGGTATAACGTTATAACGTATTACGTTATATGGTATAACGTTATAACGTATCACCTTATATGGTATAATGTCATATGGTATAACGTTGTAACGTATTACGTTATATGGTATAACGTTTTTAACGTATTGCGTTATATGGTATTACGTTATAACGTATTACGTTATATGGTATAACGTTATAACGTATTACGTTATATGGTATTACGTTATAACGTATTACGTTATATGGTATAACGTTATAACGTATTACGTTATATGGTATTACGTCATAACGTAACACGTTATATGGTATAACGTTATAACGTATTACGTTATATTGTATTACGTCATAACGTATTACGTTATATGGTATAACGTTATAACGTTTTACCTTATATGGTCTAACGTTATAACGTATTACGTTATATGGTATAACGTTATAACGTATTACGATATATGGTATAACGTTATAACGTATTACGTTATATGGTATAACGTTATAACGTATTACGTTATATGGTATAACGTTATGTGGTATAACGTTATAACGTATTACCTTATATGGTATTACGTCATATGGTATAACGTTATATCGTATTACGTTATATGGTATCACGTTATAACGTATTACGTTATATGGTATTACGTCACAACGTATTACGTTATATGGAATAACGTTATAACGTATTACGTTATATGGTATAACGTTATAACGTATTACCTTATATGGTATAACATCATATGGTATAACGTTGTAACGTATTACGTTATATGGTATTACGTTATAACGTATTACGTTATATGGTATAACGTTATAACGTGTTACGTTATATGGTATTACGTTATAACGTATTACGTTGTATGGTATAACGTTATAACGTATTACGTTATATGGTATTACGTCAAATCGTATTACGTTATATGGTATAACGTTTTTAACGTATTACGTTATATGGTATTACGTTATAACGTATTACGATATATGGTATAACGTTATAACGTATTACGTTATATGGTATTACGTTATAACGTATTACGTTATATGGTATAACGTTATAACGTATTACGTTATATGGTATTACGTTATAACGTATTACGTTATATGGTATAACGTTATAACGTATTACCTTATATGGTATAACGTCATATGGTATAACGTTATAACGTATTACGTTATATGGTATTACGTTATAACGTATTACGTTATATGGTATAACTTTATAACGTATTACGTTATATGGTATTACGATATAACGTATTACGTTATATGGTATAACGTTATAACGTATTACGTTATATGGTATTACGTCAAAACGTATTACGTTATATGGTATAACGTTATAACGTATTACGTTATATGGTATCACGTTATAACGTATTACGTTATATGGTATTACGTTATAACGTATTACGTTATATGGTATAACGTTATAACGTATTACGTTATATGGTATAACGTTATAACGTATTACGTTATATGGTATTACGTCATAACGTAACACGTTATATGGTATAACGTTATAGCGTATTACGTTATATTGTATTACGTCATAACGTATTACGTTATATGGTATAACGCTATAACGTTTTACCTTATATGGTATAACGTTATAACGTATTACGTTATATGGTATAACGTTATAACGTATTACGTTATATGGTATTACGTTATAACGTATTACGTTATATGGTATAACGTTATAACGTATTACGTTATATGGTATAACGTTATGTGGTATAACGTATTACGTTATATGGTATTACGTCATAACGTAACACGTTATATGGTATAACGTTATAACGTATTACGTTATATTGTATTACGTCATAACGTATTACGTTATATGGTATAACGTTATAACGTTTTACCTTATATGGTATAACGTTATAACGTATTACGTTATATGGTATAACGTTATAACGTATTACGATATATGGTATAACGTTATAACGTATTACGTTATATGGTATTACGTCATAACGTAACACGTTATATGGTATAACGTTATAACGTATTACGTTATATTGTATTACGTCATAACGTATTACGTTATATGGTATAACGTTATAACGTTTTACCTTATATGGTATTATGTCACAACGTATTACGTTATATGGTATAACGTTATAACGTATTACGTTATATGGTATCACGTTATAACGTATTACGTTATATGGTATTACGTCAAAACGTATTACTTTATATGGTATAACGTTTTTAACGTATTACGTTATATGGTATTACGTTATAACGTATTACGATATATGGTATAACGTTATAACGTATTACGTTATATGGTATAACGTTATAACGTATTACGTTATATGGTATAACGTTATGTGGTATAACGTTATAACGTATTACCTTATGTGGTATTACGTCATATGGTATAACGTTATAACGTATTACGTTATATGGTATCACGTTATAACGTATTACGTTATATTGTATTACCTCACAACGTATTACGTTATATGGTATAACGTTATAACGTATTACGTTATATGGTATTACGTTATAACTTATTACGTTATATGGTATAACGTTATAACGTATTACGTTATATGGTATTACGTCATAACGTAACACGATATATGGTATAACGTTATAACGTATTACGTTATATTGTATTACGTCATAACGTATTACGTTATATGGTATAACGTTATAACGTTTTACCTTATATGGTATTATGTCACAACGTATTACGTTATATGGTATAACGTTATAACGTATTACGTTATATGGTATAACGTGATAACGTATTACGTTATATGGTATAACGTTATAACGTTTTACCTTATATGGTATAACGTTATAACGTATTGCGTTATATGGTATAACGTTATAACGTATTACGATATATTCTATAACGTTATAACGTATTACGTTATATGGTATAACGTTATAACGTATTACGTTATATGGTATAACGTTATGTGGTATAACGTTATAACGTATTACCTTATATGGTATTACGTCATATGGTATAACGTTATAACGTATTACGTTGTATGGTATCACGTTATAACGTATTACGTTATATGGTATTACCTCACAACGTATTACGTTATATGGAATAGCGTTATAACGTATTACGTTATATGGTATAACGTTATAACGTATTACCTTATATGGTATAACGTTATATGGTATAACGTTTTTAACGTATTACGTTATATGGTATTACGTCAAAACGTATTACGTTATATGGTATTACGTCATAACGTAACACGTTATATGGTATAACGTTTTTAACGTATTACGTTATATGGTATTACGTTATAACGTATTACGTTATATGGTATAACGTTATAACGTATTACGTTATATGGTATAACGTTATAACGTATTACCTTATATGGTATAACGTCATATGGTATAACGTCGTAACGCATTACGTTATATGGTATTACGTTATAACGTATTACGTTATATGGTATAACGTTATAACGTATTACGTTATATGGTATTACGTTATAACGTATTACGTTATATGGTATAACGTTATAACGTATTACGTTATATGGTATTACGTCAAAACGTATTACGTTATATGGTATAACGTTTTTAACGTATTACGTTATATGGTATTACGTTATAACGTATTACGATATATGGTATAACGTTATAACGTATTACGTTATATGGTATAACGTTATAACGTATTACGTTATATGGTATAACGTTATGTGGTATAACGTTATAACGTATTACCTTATATGGTATTACGTCATATGGTATAACGTTATAACGTATTACGTTATATGGTATCACGTTATAACGTATTACGTTATATTGTATTACCTCACAACGTATTACGTTATATGGTATAACGTTATAACGTATTACGTTATATGGTATTACGTTATAACTTATTACGTTATATGGTATAACGTTATAACGTATTACGTTATATGGTATTACGTCATAACGTAACACGTTATATGGTATAACGTTATAACGTATTACGTTATATTGTATTACGTCATAACGTATTACGTTATATGGTATAACGTTATAACGTTTTACCTTATATGGTATTATGTCACAACGTATTACGTTATATGGTATAACGTTATAACGTATTACGTTATATGGTATAACGTTATAACGTATTACGTTATATGGTATAACGTTATAACGTATCACCTTATATGGTATAATGTCATATGGTATAACGTTGTAACGTATTACGTTATATGGTATAACGTTTTTAACGTATTGCGTTATATGGTATTACGTTATAACGTATTACGTTATATGGTATAACGTTATAACGTATTACGTTATATGGTATTACGTTATAACGTATTACGTTATATGGTATAACGTTATAACGTATTACGTTATATGGTATTACGTCATAACGTAACACGTTATATGGTATAACGTTATAACGTATTACGTTATATTGTATTACGTCATAACGTATTACGTTATATGGTATAACGTTATAACGTTTTACCTTATATGGTATAACGTTATAACGTATTACGTTATATGGTATAACGTTATAACGTATTACGATATATGGTATAACGTTATAACGTATTACGTTATATGGTATAACGTTATAACGTATTACGTTATATGGTATAACGTTATGTGGTATAACGTTATAACGTATTACCTTATATGGTATTACGTCATATGGTATAACGTTATAACGTATTACGTTATATGGTATCACGTTATAACGTATTACGTTATATGGTATTACGTCACAACGTATTACGTTATATGGAATAACGTTATAACGTATTACGTTATATGGTATAACGTTATAACGTATTACCTTATATGGTATAACATCATATGGTATAACGTTGTAACGTATTACGTTATATGGTATTACATTATAACGTATTACGTTATATGGTATAACGTTATAACGTGTTACGTTATATGGTATTACGTTATAACGTATTACGTTGTATGGTATAACGTTATAACGTATTACGTTATATGGTATTACGTCAAAACGTATTACGTTATATGGTATAACGTTTTTAACGTATTACGTTATATGGTATTACGTTATAACGTATTACGATATATGGTATAACGTTATAACGTATTCCGTTATATGGTATTACGTTATAACGTATTACGTTATATGGTATAACGTTATAACGTATTACGTTATATGGTATTACGTTATAACGTATTACGTTATATGGTATAACGTTATAACGTATTACCTTATATGGTATAACGTCATATGGTATAACGTTATAACGTATTACGTTATATGGTATTACGTTATAACGTATTACGTTATATGGTATTACGTCAAAACGTATTACGTTATATGGTATAACGTTTTTAACGTATTACGTTATATGGTATTACGTCAAAACGTATTACGTTATATGGTATAACGTTTTTAACGTATTACGTTATATGGTATTACGTCAAAACGTATTACGTTATATGGTATTACGTCAAAACGTATTACGTTATATGGTATAACGTTTTTAACGTATTACGTTATATGGTATTACGTTATAACGTATTACGTTATATGGTATAACGTTATAACGTATTACGTTATATGGTATTACGTTATAACGTATTACGATATATGGTATAACGTTATAACGTATTACGTTATATGGTATAACGTTATAACGTATTACGTTATATGGTATAACGTTATAACGTATTACGTTGTATGGTATTACGTTATAACGTATTACGTTATATGGTATAACGTTATAACGTATTACGTTATATGGTATAACGTCATAACGTAACACGTTATATGGTATAACGTTATAACGTATTACGTTATATTGTATTACGTCATAACGTATTACGTTATATGGTATAACGTTATAACGTATTACGTTGTATGGTATAACGTTATAACGTATTACGTTATATGGTATAACGTTATAACGTATTACGTTATATGGTATAACGTTATAACGTATTACCTTATATGGTATAATGTCATATGGTATAACGTTGTAACGTATTACGTTATATGGTATAACGTTTTTAACGTATTGCGTTATATGGTATTACGTCATAACGTATTACGTTATATGGTATAACGTTATAACGTATTACGTTATATGGTATTACGTTATAACGTATTACGTTATATGGTATAACGTTATAACGTATTACGTTATATGGTATTACGTCATAACGTAACACGTTATATGGTATAACGTTATAACGTATTACGTTATATTGTATTACATCATAACGTATTACGTTACATGGTATAACGTTTTTAACGTATTACGTTATATGGTATTACGTTATAACGTATTACGTTATATGGAATAACGTTATAACGTATTACGTTATATGGTATAACGTTATAACGTATTACCTTATATGGTATTACGTCATATGGTATAACGTTATAACGTATTACGTTATGTGGTATTACGTTATAACGTATTACGTTATATGGTATAACGTTATAACGTATTACGTTATATGGTATTACGTCATAACGTAACACGTTATATGGTATAACGTTATAACGTATTACGTTATATTGTATTACATCATAACGTATTACGTTACATGGTATAACGTTTTTAACGTATTACGTTATATGGTATTACGTTATAACGTATTACGTTATATGGTATTACGTTATAACGTATTACGTTATATGGTATAACGTTATAACGTATTACGTTATGTGGTATTACGTTATAACGTATTACGTTATATTGTATTACATCATAACGTATTACGTTATATGGTATAACGTTTTTAACGTATTACGTTATATGGTATTACGTTATAACGTATTACGTTATATGGTATAACGTTATAACGTATTACGTTATATGGTATAACGTTTTTAACGTATTACGTTATATGGTATTACGTTATAACGTATTACGTTATATGGTATAACGTTATAACGTATTACGTTATATGGTATAACGTTATGTGGTATAACGTTATAACGTATTACCTTATATGGTATTACGTCATATGGTATAACGTTATAACGTATTACGTTATATGGTATAACGTTATAACGTATTACGTTATGTGGTATTACGTTATAACGTATTACGTTATATGGAATGACGTTGTAACGTATTACGTTATATGGTATTACGTTATAACGTATTACGTTATATGGTATAACGTTATAACGTGTTACGTTATATGGTATTACGTTATAACGTATTACGTTATATGGTATTACGTTATAACGTATTACGTTATATGGTATAACGTTATAACGTATTACGTTATATCGTATTACGTCAAAACGTATTACGTTATATGGTATAACGTTTTTAACGTATTACGTTATATGGTATTACGTTATAACGTATTACGTTATATGGTATAACGTTATAACGTATTACGTTATATGGTATTTCGTTATAACGTATTACGTTATATGGTATAACGTTATAACGTATTACGTTATGTGGTATTACGTTATAACGTATTACGTTATATGGTATAACGTTATAACGTATTACGTTATATGGTATTACGTCATAACGTAACACGTTATATGGTATAACGTTATAACGTATTACGTTATATTGTATTACATCATAACGTATTACGTTATATGGTATAACGTTTTTAACGTATTACGTTATATGGTATTACGTTATAACGTATTACGTTATATGGTATAACGTTATAACGTATTACGTTATATGGTATTACGTTATAACGTATTACGTTATATGGTATTACGTCATAACGTAACACGTTATATGGTATAACGTTATAACGTATTACGTTATATTGTATTACGTCATAACGTATTACGTTATATGGTATAACGTTATAACGTTTTACCTTATATGGTATAACGTTATAACGTATTACGTTATATGGTATAACGTTATAACGTATTACGATATATGGTATAACGTTATAACGTATTACGTTATATGGTATAACGTAATAACGTATTACGTTATATGGTATAACGTTATAACGTATTACGTTATATGCTATAACGTCATATGGTATAACGTTATAACGTATTACGTTATATGGTATTACGTTATAACGTATTACGTTATATGGTATAACGTTATAACGTATTACCTTATATGGTATAACGTCATATAGTATAACGTTATAACGTATAACGTTATATGGTATAACGTTATAACGTATTATGTTATATGGTATTACATCAAAACGTATTACGTTATATGGTATAACGTTATAACGTATTACGTTATATGGTATAACGTTATGTGGTATAACGTTATAACGTATTACCTTATATGGTATTACGTCATATGGTATAACGTTATAACGTATTACGTTATATGGTATCACGTTATAACGTATTACGTTATATGGTATTACGTCACAACGTATTACGTTATATGGAATAACGTTATAACGTATTACGTTATATGGTATAACGTTATAACGTATTACCTTACATGGTATAACGTCATATGGTATAACGTTATAACGTATTACGTTATATGGTATTACGTTATAACGTATTACGTTATATGGTATAACGTTATAACGTATTACGTTATATGGTATCACGTTATAACTTATTACGTTATATGGTATTACGTCACAACGTATTACGTTATATGGAATAACGTTATAACGTATTACGTTATATGGTATAACGTTATAACGTATTATGTTATATGGTATTACATCAAAACGTATTACGTTATATGGTATAACGTTATAACGTATTACGTTATATGGTATAACGTTATGTGGTATAACGTTATAACGTATTACCTTATATGGTATTACGTCATATGGTATAACGTTATAACGTATTACGTTATATGGTATAACGTTATAACGTATTATGTTATATGGTATTACATCAAAACGTATTACGTTATATGGTATAACGTTAAAACGTATTACGTTATATGGTATTACATCAAAACGTATTACGTTATATGGTATTACGTCATAACGTAATACGTTATATGGTATAACGTTATAACGTATTACGTTATATGCTATAACGTCATATGGTATAACGTTATAACGTATTACGTCATATGGTACAACGTTAGAACGTATTACGTTATATGTTATAACGTCAAATGGTATAACGTCATAACGTATTACGTTATATGGTATCACGTCATAACGTATTACGTTGTATGGTATTACGTTATAACGTATTACGTTATATGGTATAACGTAATATGGCATAACGTTATAACGTATTACGTTATATGGTATTAAGTTATAACGTATTACGTTATATGGTATAACGTTATAACGTATTACCTTATATGGTATAACGTCATATGGTATAACGTTATAACGTATTACGTTATATGCTATAACGTCATATGGTATAACGTTATAACGTATTACGTTATATGGTACAACGTTAGAACGTATTACGTTATATGTTATAACGTCAAATGGTATAACGTCATAACGTATTACGTTATATGGTATTACGTCAAAACGTATTACGTTATATGGTATAACGTTTTTAACGTATTGCGTTATATGGTATTACGTTATAACGTATTACGTTATATGGTATAACGTTATAACGTATTACGTTATATGCTATAACGTCATATGGTATAACGTTATAACGTATTACGTCATATGGTATAACGTTATAACGTATTACGTTATATGGTACAACGTTAGAACGTATTACGTTATATGTTATAACGTCAAATGGTATAACGTCATAACGTATTACGTTATATGGTATTACGTCAAAACGTATTACGTTATATGGTATAACGTTTTTAACGTATTGCGTTATATGGTATTACGTTATAACGTATTACGTTATATGGTATAACGTTATAACGTATTACGATATATGGTATAACGTTATAACGTATTACGTTATATGGTATAACGTTATAACGTATTACGTTATATGGTATAACGTTATGTGGTATAACGTTATAACGTATTACCTTATATGGTATTACGTCATATGGTATAACGTTATAACGTATTACGTTATATGGTATCACGTTATAACGTATTACGTTATATGGTATTACGTCACAACGTATTACGTTATATGGAATAACGTTATAACGTATTACGTTATATGGTATAACGTTATAACGTATTACCTTATATGGTATAACGTCATATGGTATAACGTTGTAACGTATTACGTTATATGGTATTACGTCACAACGTATTACGTTATATGGTATAACGTTATAACGTATTACGTTATATGGTATTACGTCAAAACGTATAACGTTATATGGTATAACGTTTTTAACGTATTACGTTATATGGTATTACGTTATAACGTATTACGTTATACGGCATAACGTTATAACGTATTACGTTATATGGTATTACGTTATAACGTATTACGTTATATGGTATAACGTTATAACGTATTACGTTATATGATATTACGTCATAACGTAACACGTTATATGGTATAACGTTATAACGTATTACGTTATATTGTATTACGTCATAACGTATTACGTTATATGGTATAACGTTATAACGTTTTACCTTATATGGTATAACGTTATAATGTATTACGTTATATGGTATAACGTTATAACGTATTACGATATATGGTATAACGTTATAACGTATTACGTTATATGGTATAACGTTATAACGTATTACCTTATATGGTATAACGTTATGTGGTATAACGTTATAACGTATTACCTTATATGGTATTACGTCATATGGTATAACGTTATAACGTATTACGTTATATGGTATCACGTTATAACGTATTACGTTATACGGTATTACGTCACAACGTATTACGTTATATGGAATAACGTTATAACGTATTACGTTATATGGTATAACGTTATAACGTATTACCTTATATGGTATAACGTCATATGGTATAACGTTGTAACGTATTACGTTATATGGTATTACGTTATAACGTATTCCGTTATATGGTATAACGTTATAACGTATTATGTTATATGGTATTACGTTATAACGTATTACGTTATATGGTATAACGTTATAACGTATTACGTTATATGGTATTACGTCAAAACGTATTACGTTATATGGTATAACGTTTTTAACGTATTACGTTATATGGTATTACGTTATAACGTATTACGTTATATGGTATAACGTTAGAACGTATTACGTTATATGGTATCACGTTATAACGTATTACGTTATATGGTATTACCTCACAACGTATTACGTTATATGGAATAACGTTATAACGTATAACGTTATGTGGTATAACGTTATAACGTATTACCTTATATGGTATTACGTCATATGGTATAACGTTATAACGTATTACGTTATATGGTATCACGTTATAACGTATTACGTTATACGGTATTACGTCACAACGTATTACGTTATATGGTATAACGTTATAACGTATTACGTTATATGGTATAACGTTTTTAACGTATTACGTTATATGGTATTACGTTATAACGTATTACGTTATATGGTATAACGTTATAACGTATTACGTTATATGGTATTACGTTATAACGTATTACGTTATATGGTATAACGTTATAACGTATTACGTTATATGGTATTACGTTATAACGTATTACGTTATATGGTATAACGTTATAACGTATTACCTTATATGGTATAACGTCATATGGTATAACGTTATAACGTATTACGTTATATGGTATTACGTTATAACGTATTACGTTATATGGTATAACTTTATAACGTATTACGTTATATGGTATTACGATATAACGTATTACGTTATATGGTATAACGCTATAACGTATTACGTTATATGGTATTACGTCAAAACGTATTACGTTATATGGTATAACGTTTTTAACGTATTACGTTATATGGTATTACGTCAAAACGTATTACGTTATATGGTATTACGTCAAAACGTATTACGTTATATGGTATAACGTTTTTAACGTATTACGTTATATGGTATTACGTTATAACGTATTACGTTATATGGTATAACGTTATAACGTATTACGTTATATGGTATTACGTTATAACGTATTACGATATATGGTATAACGTTATAACGTATTACGTTATATGGTATAACGTTATAACGTATTACGTTATATGGTATAACGTTATAACGTATTACGTTGTATGGTATTACGTTATAACGTATTACGTTATATGGTATAACGTTATAACGTATTACGTTATATGGTATAACGTCATAACGTAACACGTTATATGGTATAACGTTATAACGTATTACGTTATATTGTATTACGTCATAACGTATTACGTTATATGGTATAACGTTATAACGTATTACGTTATATGGTATAACGTTATAACGTATTACGTTATATGGTATAACGTTATAACGTATTACGTTATATGGTATAACGTTATAACGTATTACGTTATATGGTATAACGTTATAACGTATTACCTTATATGGTATAATGTCATATGGTATAATGTCATATGGTATAACGTTGTAACGTATTACGTTATATGGTATAACGTTTTTAACGTATTGCGTTATATGGTATTGCGTCATAACGTATTACGTTATATGGTATAACGTTATAACGTATTACGTTATATGGTATTACGTTATAACGTATTACGTTATATGGTATAACGTTATAACGTATTACGTTATATGGTATTACGTCATAACGTAACACGTTATATGGTATAACGTTATAACGTATTACGTTATATTGTATTACGTCATAACGTATTACGTTATATGGTATAACGTTATAACGTTTTACCTTATATGGTATTACGTTATAACGTATTACGTTATATGGTATAACGTTATAACGTATTACGATATATGGTATAACGTTATAACGTATTACGTTATATGGTATAACGTTATAACGTATTACGTTATATGGTATAACGTTATGTGGTATAACGTTGTAACGTATTACGTTATATGGTATTACGTTATAACGTATTACGTTATATGGTATAACGTTATAACGTGTTACGTTATATGGTATTACGTTATAACGTATTACGTTATATGGTATAACGTTATAACGTATTACGTTATATGGTATTACGTCAAAACGTATTACGTTATATGGTATAACGTTTTTAACGTATTACGTTATATGGTATTACGTTATAACGTATTACGTTATATGGTATAACGTTATAACGTATTACGTTATATGGTATAACGTTATGTGGTATAACGTTATAACGTATTACCTTATATGGTATTACGTCATATGGTATAACGTTATAACGTATTACGTTATATGGTATTACGTTATAACGTATTACGTTATATGGAATAACGTTATAACGTATTACGTTATATGGTATAACGTTATGTGGTATAACGTTATAACGTATTACCTTATATGGTATTACGTCATATGGTATAACGTTATAACGTATTACGTTATATGGTATTACGTTATAACGTATTACGTTATATGGAATAACGTTATAACGTATTACGTTATATGGTATAACGTTATAACGTATTACCTTATATGGTATTACGTCATATGGTATAACGTTATAACGTATTACGTTATGTGGTATTACGTTATAACGTATTACGTTATATGGTATAACGTTATAACGTATTACGTTATATGGTATTACGTCATAACGTAACACGTTATATGGTATAACGTTATAACGTATTACGTTATATTGTATTACATCATAACGTATTACGTTATATGGTATAACGTTTTTAACGTATTACGTTATATGGTATTACGTTATAACGTATTACGTTATATGGTATTACTTTATAACGTATTACGTTATATGGTATAACGTTATAACGTATTACGTTATGTGGTATTACGTTATAACGTATTACGTTATATTGTATTACATCATAACGTATTACGTTATATGGTATAACGTTTTTAACGTATTACGTTATATGGTATTACGTTATAACGTATTACGTTATATGGTATAACGTTATAACGTATTACGTTATATGGTATAACGTTTTTAACGTATTACGTTATATGGTATTACGTTATAACGTATTACGTTATATGGTATTACGTCAAAACGTATTACGTTATATGGTATTACGTCAAAATGTATTACGTTATATGGTATAACGTTTTTAACGTATTACGTTATATGGTATTACGTTATAACGTATTACGTTATATGGTATAACGTTATAACGTATTACGTTATATGGTATTACGTTATAACGTATTACGATATATGGTATAACGTTATAACGTATTACGTTATATGGTATAACGTTATAACGTATTACGTTATATGGTATAACGTTATAACGTATTACGTTGTATGGTATTACGTTATAACGTATTACGTTATATGGTATAACGTTATAACGTATTACGTTATATGGTATAACGTCATAACGTAACACGTTATATGGTATAACGTTATAACGTATTACGTTATATTGTATTACGTCATAACGTATTACGTTATATGGTATAACGTTATAACGTATTACGTTATATGGTATAACGTTATAACGTATTACGTTATATGGTATAACGTTATAACGTATTACGTTATATGGTATAACGTTATAACGTATTACGTTATATGGTATAACGTTATAACGTATTACCTTATATGGTATAATGTCATATGGTATAATGTCATATGGTATAACGTTGTAACGTATTACGTTATATGGTATAACGTTTTTAACGTATTGCGTTATATGGTATTGCGTCATAACGTATTACGTTATATGGTATAACGTTATAACGTATTACGTTATATGGTATTACGTTATAACGTATTACGTTATATGGTATAACGTTATAACGTATTACGTTATATGGTATTACGTCATAACGTAACACGTTATATGGTATAACGTTATAACGTACTACGTTATATTGTATTACGTCATAACGTATTACGTTATATGGTATAACGTTATAACGTTTTACCTTATATGGTATTACGTTATAACGTATTACGTTATATGGTATAACGTTATAACGTATTACGATATATGGTATAACGTTATAACGTATTACGTTATATGGTATAACGTTATAACGTATTACGTTATATGGTATAACGTTATGTGGTATAACGTTGTAACGTATTACGTTATATGGTATTACGTTATAACGTATTACGTTATATGGTATAACGTTATAACGTGTTACGTTATATGGTATTACGTTATAACGTATTACGTTATATGGTATAACGTTATAACGTATTACGTTATATGGTATTACGTCAAAACGTATTACGTTATATGGTATAACGTTTTTAACGTATTACGTTATATGGTATTACGTTATAACGTATTACGTTATATGGTATAACGTTATAACGTATTACGTTATATGGTATAACGTTATGTGGTATAACGTTATAACGTATTACCTTATATGGTATTACGTCATATGGTATAACGTTATAACGTATTACGTTATATGGTATTACGTTATAACGTATTACGTTATATGGAATAACGTTATAACGTATTACGTTATATGGTATAACGTTATGTGGTATAACGTTATAACGTATTACCTTATATGGTATTACGTCATATGGTATAACGTTATAACGTATTACGTTATATGGTATTACGTTATAACGTATTACGTTATATGGAATAACGTTATAACGTATTACGTTATATGGTATAACGTTATAACGTATTACCTTATATGGTATTACGTCATATGGTATAACGTTATAACGTATTACGTTATGTGGTATTACGTTATAACGTATTACGTTATATGGTATAACGTTATAACGTATTACGTTATATGGTATTACGTCATAACGTAACACGTTATATGGTATAACGTTATAACGTATTACGTTATATTGTATTACATCATAACGTATTACGTTATATGGTATAACGTTTTTAACGTATTACGTTATATGGTATTACGTTATAACGTATTACGTTATATGGTATTACGTTATAACGTATTACGTTATATGGTATAACGTTATAACGTATTACGTTATGTGGTATTACGTTATAACGTATTACGTTATATTGTATTACATCATAACGTATTACGTTATATGGTATAACGTTTTTAACGTATTACGTTATATGGTATTACGTTATAACGTATTACGTTATATGGTATAACGTTATAACGTATTACGTTATATGGTATAACGTTTTTAACGTATTACGTTATATGGTATTACGTTATAACGTATTACGTTATATGGTATAACGTTATAACGTATTACGTTATATGGTATAACGTTATGTGGTATAACGTTATAACGTATTACCTTATATGGTATTACGTCATATGGTATAACGTTATAACGTATTACGTTATATGGTATAACGTTATAACGTATTACGTTATGTGGTATTACGTTATAACGTATTACGTTATATGGAATAACGTTGTAACGTATTACGTTATATGGTATTACGTTATAACGTATTACGTTATATGGTATAACGTTATAACGTGTTACGTTATATGGTATTACGTTATAACGTATTACGTTATATGGTATTACGTTATAACGTATTACGTTATATGGTATAACGTTATAACGTATTACGTTATATCGTATTACGTCAAAACGTATTACGTTATATGGTATAACGTTTTTAACGTATTACGTTATATGGTATTACGTTATAACGTATTACGTTATATGGTATAACGTTATAACGTATTACGTTATATGGTATTTCGTTATAACGTATTACGTTATATGGTATAACGTTATAACGTATTACGTTATGTGGTATTACGTTATAACGTATTACGTTATATGGTATAACGTTATAACGTATTACGTTATATGGTATTACGTCATAACTTAACACGTTATATGGTATAACGTTATAACGTATTACGTTATATTGTATTACATCATAACGTATTACGTTATATGGTATAACGTTTTTAACGTATTACGTTATATGGTATTACGTTATAACGTATTACGTTATATGGTATAACGTTATAACGTATTACGTTATATGGTATTACGTTATAACGTATTACGTTATATGGTATTACGTCATAACGTAACACGTTATATGGTATAACGTTATAACGTATTACGTTATATTGTATTACGTCATAACGTATTACGTTATATGGTATAACGTTATAACGTTTTACCTTATATGGTATAACGTTATAACGTATTACGTTATATGGTATAACGTTATAACGTATTACGATATATGGTATAACGTTATAACGTATTACGTTATATGGTATAACGTAATAACGTATTACGTTATATGGAATAACGTTATAACGTATTACGTTATATGCTATAACGTCATATGGTATAACGTTATAACGTATTACGTTATATGGTATTACGTTATAACGTATTACGTTATATGGTATAACGTTATAACGTATTACCTTATATGGTATAACGTCATATAGTATAACGTTATAACGTATAACGTTATATGGTATAACGTTATAACGTATTATGTTATATGGTATTACATCAAAACGTATTACGTTATATGGTATAACGTTATAACGTATTACGTTATATGGTATAACGTTATGTGGTATAACGTTATAACGTATTACCTTATATGGTATTACGTCATATGGTATAACGTTATAACGTATTACGTTATATGGTATCACGTTATAACGTATTACGTTATATGGTATTACGTCACAACGTATTACGTTATATGGAATAACGTTATAACGTATTACGTTATATGGTATAACGTTATAACGTATTACCTTACATGGTATAACGTCATATGGTATAACGTTATAACGTATTACGTTATATGGTATTACGTTATAACGTATTACGTTATATGGTATAACGTTATAACGTATTACGTTATATGTTATCACGTTATAACGTATTACGTTATATGGTATTACGTCACAACGTATTACGTTATATGGAATAACGTTATAACGTATTACGTTATATGGTATAACGTTATAACGTATTACCTTACATGGTATAACGTCATATGGTATAACGTTATAACGTATTACCTTATATGGTATAACGTCATATAGTATAACGTTATAACGTATTACGTTATATGGTATAACGTTATAACGTATTATGTTATATGGTATTACATCAAAACGTATTACGTTATATGGTATAACGTTATAACGTATTACGTTATATGGTATTACATCAAAACGTATTACGTTATATGGTATTACGTCATAACGTAATACGTTATATGGTATAACGTTATAACGTATTACGTTATATGCTATAACGTCATATGGTATAACGTTATAACGTATTACGTCATATGGTACAACGTTAGAACGTATTACGTTATATGTTATAACGTCAAATGGTATAACGTCATAACGTATTACGTTATATGGTATCACGTCATAACGTATTACGTTGTATGGTATTACGTTATAACGTATTACGTTATATGGTATAACGTAATATGGCATAACGTTATAACGTATTACGTTATATGGTATAACGTTATAACGTATTACCTTATATGGTATAACGTCATATGGTATAACGTAATAACGTATTACGTTATATGGTATAACGTTATAACGTATTACGTTATATGCTGTAACGTCATATGGTATAACGTTATAACGTATTACGTTATATGGTATTACGTTATAACGTATTACGTTATATGGTATAACGTTATAACGTATTACCTTATATGGTATAACGTCATATAGTATAACGTTATAACGTATAACGTTATATGGTATAACGTTATAACGTATTATGTTATATGGTATTACATCAAAACGTATTACGTTATATGGTATAACGTTATAACGTATTACGTTATATGGTATAACGTTATGTGGTATAACGTTATAACGTATTACCTTATATGGTATTACGTCATATGGTATAACTTTATAGCGTATTACGTTATATGGTATCACGTTATAACGTATTACGTTATATGGTATTACGTCACAACGTATTACGTTATATGGAATAACGTTATAACGTATTACGTTATATGGTATAACGTTATAACGTATTACCTTACATGGTATAACGTCATATGGTATAACGTTATAACGTATTACGTTATATGGTATTACGTTATAACGTATTACGTTATATGGTATAACGTTATAACGTATTACGTTATATGGTATCACGTTATAACGTATTACGTTATATGGTATTACGTCACAACGTATTACGTTATATGGAATAACGTTATAACGTATTACGTTATATGGTATAACGTTATAACGTATTACCTTACATGGTATAACGTCATATGGTATAACGTTATAACGTATTACCTTATATGGTATAACGTCATATAGTATAACGTTATAACGTATTACGTTATATGGTATAACGTTATAACGTATTATTTTATATGGTATTACATCAAAACGTATTACGTTATATGGTATAACGTTATAACGTATTACGTTATATGGTATTACATCAAAACGTATTACGTTATATGGTATTACGTCATAACGTAATACGTTATATGGTATAACGTTATAACGTATTACGTTATATGCTATAACGTCATATGGTATAACGTTATAACGTATTACGTCATATGGTACAACGTTAGAACGTATTACGTTATATGTTATAACGTCAAATGGTATAACGTCATAACGTATTACGTTATATGGTATCACGTCATAACGTATTACGTTGTATGGTATTACGTTATAACGTATTACGTTATATGGTATAACGTAATATGGCATAACGTTATAACGTATTACGTTATATGGTATAACGTTATAACGTATTACCTTATATGGTATAACGTCATATGGTATAACGTTATAACGTATTACGTTATATGCTATAACGTCATATGGTATAACGTTATAACGTATTACGTTATATGGTACAACGTTAGAACGTATTACGTTATATGTTATAACGTCAAATGGTATAACGTCATAACGTATTACGTTATATGGTATTACGTCAAAACGTATTACGTTATATGGTATAACGTTTTTAACGTATTGCGTTATATGGTATTACGTTATAACGTATTACGTTATATGGTATAACGTTATAACGTATTACGTTATATGCTATAACGTCATATGGTATAACGTTATAACGTATTACGTCATATGGAATAACGTTATAACGTATTACGTTATATGGTACAACGTTAGAACGTATTACGTTATATGTTATAACGTCAAATGGTATAACGTCATAACGTATTACGTTATATGGTATTACGTCAAAACGTATTACGTTATATGGTATAACGTTTTTAACGTATTGCGTTATATGGTATTACGTTATAACGTATTACGTTATATGGTATAACGTTATAACGTATTACGATATATGGTATAACGTTATAACGTATTACGTTATATGGTATAACGTTATAACGTATTACGTTATATGGTATAACGTTATGTGGTATAACGTTATAACGTATTACCTTATATGGTATTACGTCATATGGTATAACGTTATAACGTATTACGTTATATGGTATCACGTTATAACGTATTACGTTATATGGTATTACGTCACAACGTATTACGTTATATGGAATAACGTTATAACGTATTACGTTATATGCTATAACGTCATATGGTATAACGTTATAACGTATTACGTCATATGGTACAACGTTAGAACGTATTACGTTATATGTTATAACGTCAAATGGTATAACGTCATAACGTATTACGTTATATGGTATCACGTCATAACGTATTACGTTGTATGGTATTACGTTATAACGTATTACGTTATATGGTATAACGTAATATGGCATAACGTTATAACGTATTACGTTATATGGTATAACGTTATAACGTATTACCTTATATGGTATAACGTCATATGGTATAACGTTATAACGTATTACGTTATATGCTATAACGTCATATGGTATAACGTTATAACGTATTACGTTATATGGTACAACGTTAGAACGTATTACGTTATATGTTATAACGTCAAATGGTATAACGTCATAACGTATTACGTTATATGGTATTACGTCAAAACGTATTACGTTATATGGTATAACGTTTTTAACGTATTGCGTTATATGGTATTACGTTATAACGTATTACGTTATATGGTATAACGTTATAACGTATTACGTTATATGCTATAACGTCATATGGTATAACGTTATAACGTATTACGTCATATGGTATAACGTTATAACGTATTACGTTATATGGTACAACGTTAGAACGTATTACGTTATATGTTATAACGTCAAATGGTATAACGTCATAACGTATTACGTTATATGGTATTACGTCAAAACGTATTACGTTATATGGTATAACGTTTTTAACGTATTGCGTTATATGGTATTACGTTATAACGTATTACGTTATATGGTATAACGTTATAACGTATTACGATATATGGTATAACGTTATAACGTATTACGTTATATGGTATAACGTTATAACGTATTACGTTATATGGTATAACGTTATGTGGTATAACGTTATAACGTATTACCTTATATGGTATTACGTCATATGGTATAACGTTATAACGTATTACGTTATATGGTATCACGTTATAACGTATTACGTTATATGGTATTACGTCACAACGTATTACGTTATATGGAATAACGTTATAACGTATTACGTTATATGGTATAACTTTATAACGTATTACCTTATATGGTATAACGTCATATGGTATAACGTTGTAACGTATTACGTTATATGGTATTACGTCACAACGTATTACGTTATATGGTATAACGTTATAACGTATTACGTTATATGGTATTACGTCAAAACGTATAACGTTATATGGTATAACGTTTTTAACGTATTACGTTATATGGTATTACGTTATAACGTATTACGTTATACGGCATAACGTTATAACGTATTACGTTATATGGTATTACGTTATAACGTATTACGTTATATGGTATAACGTTATAACGTATTACGTTATATGATATTACGTCATAACGTAACACGTTATATGGTATAACGTTATAACGTATTACGTTATATTGTATTACGTCATAACGTATTACGTTATATGGTATAACGTTATAACGTTTTACCTTATATGGTATAACGTTATAACGTATTACGTTATATGGTATAACGTTATAACGTATTACCTTATATGGTATAACGTTATGTGGTATAACGTTATAACGTATTACCTTATATGGTATTACGTCATATGGTATAACGTTATAACGTATTACGTTATATGGTATCACGTTATAACGTATTACGTTATACGGTATTACGTCACAACGTATTACGTTATATGGAATAACGTTATAACGTATTACGTTATATGGTATAACGTTATAACGTATTACCTTATATGGTATAACGTCATATGGTATAACGTTGTAACGTATTACGTTATATGGTATTACGTTATAACGTATTCCGTTATATGGTATAACGTTATAACGTATTATGTTATATGGTATTACGTTATAACGTATTACGTTATATGGTATAACGTTATAACGTATTACGTTATATGGTATTACGTCAAAACGTATTACGTTATATGGTATAACGTTTTTAACGTATTACGTTATATGGTATTACGTTATAACGTATTACGTTATATGGTATAACGTTAGAACGTATTACGTTATATGGTATCACGTTATAACGTATTACGTTATATGGTATTACCTCACAACGTATTACGTTATATGGAATAACGTTATAACGTATAACGTTATGTGGTATAACGTTATAACGTATTACCTTATATGGTATTACGTCATATGGTATAACGTTATAACGTATTACGTTATATGGTATCACGTTATAACGTATTACGTTATACGGTATTACGTCACAACGTATTACGTTATATGGTATAACGTTATAACGTATTACGTTATATGGTATTACGTTATAACGTATTACGTTATATGGTATAACGTTATAACGTATTACGTTATATGGTATTACATCAAAACGTATTACGTTATATGGTATTACGTCATAACGTAATACGTTATATGGTATAACGTTATAACGTATTACGTTATATGCTATAACGTCATATGGTATAACGTTATAACGTATTACGTCATATGGTACAACGTTAGAACGTATTACGTTATATGTTATAACGTCAAATGGTATAACGTCATAACGTATTACGTTATATGGTATCACGTCATAACGTATTACGTTGTATGGTATTACGTTATAACGTATTACGTTATATGGTATAACGTAATATGGCATAACGTTATAACGTATTACGTTATATGGTATTAAGTTATAACGTATTACGTTATATGGTATAACGTTATAACGTATTACCTTATATGGTATAACGTCATATGGTATAACGTTATAACGTATTACGTTATATGCTATAACGTCATATGGTATAACGTTATAACGTATTACGTTATATGGTACAACGTTAGAACGTATTACGTTATATGTTATAACGTCAAATGGTATAACGTCATAACGTATTACGTTATATGGTATTACGTCAAAACGTATTACGTTATATGGTATAACGTTTTTAACGTATTGCGTTATATGGTATTACGTTATAACGTATTACGTTATATGGTATAACGTTATAACGTATTACGTTATATGCTATAACGTCATATGGTATAACGTTATAACGTATTACGTCATATGGTATAACGTTATAACGTATTACGTTATATGGTACAACGTTAGAACGTATTACGTTATATGTTATAACGTCAAATGGTATAACGTCATAACGTATTACGTTATATGGTATTACGTCAAAACGTATTACGTTATATGGTATAACGTTTTTAACGTATTGCGTTATATGGTATTACGTTATAACGTATTACGTTATATGGTATAACGTTATAACGTATTACGATATATGGTATAACGTTATAACGTATTACGTTATATGGTATAACGTTATAACGTATTACGTTATATGGTATAACGTTATGTGGTATAACGTTATAACGTATTACCTTATATGGTATTACGTCATATGGTATAACGTTATAACGTATTACGTTATATGGTATCACGTTATAACGTATTACGTTATATGGTATTACGTCACAACGTATTACGTTATATGGAATAACGTTATAACGTATTACGTTATATGGTATAACGTTATAACGTATTACCTTATATGGTATAACGTCATATGGTATAACGTTGTAACGTATTACGTTATATGGTATTACGTCACAACGTATTACGTTATATGGTATAACGTTATAACGTATTACGTTATATGGTATTACGTCAAAACGTATAACGTTATATGGTATAACGTTTTTAACGTATTACGTTATATGGTATTACGTTATAACGTATTACGTTATACGGCATAACGTTATAACGTATTACGTTATATGGTATTACGTTATAACGTATTACGTTATATGGTATAACGTTATAACGTATTACGTTATATGATATTACGTCATAACGTAACACGTTATATGGTATAACGTTATAACGTATTACGTTATATTGTATTACGTCATAACGTATTACGTTATATGGTATAACGTTATAACGTTTTACCTTATATGGTATAACGTTATAACGTATTACGTTATATGGTATAACGTTATAACGTATTACGATATATGGTATAACGTTATAACGTATTACGTTATATGGTATAACGTTATAACGTATTACCTTATATGGTATAACGTTATGTGGTATAACGTTATAACGTATTACCTTATATGGTATTACGTCATATGGTATAACGTTATAACGTATTACGTTATATGGTATCACGTTATAACGTATTACGTTATACGGTATTACGTCACAACGTATTACGTTATATGGAATAACGTTATAACGTATTACGTTATATGGTATAACGTTATAACGTATTACCTTATATGGTATAACGTCATATGGTATAACGTTGTAACGTATTACGTTATATGGTATTACGTTATAACGTATTCCGTTATATGGTATAACGTTATAACGTATTATGTTATATGGTATTACGTTATAACGTATTACGTTATATGGTATAACGTTATAACGTATTACGTTATATGGTATTACGTCAAAACGTATTACGTTATATGGTATAACGTTTTTAACGTATTACGTTATATGGTATTACGTTATAACGTATTACGTTATATGGTATAACGTTAGAACGTATTACGTTATATGGTATCACGTTATAACGTATTACGTTATATGGTATTACCTCACAACGTATTACGTTATATGGAATAACGTTATAACGTATAACGTTATGTGGTATAACGTTATAACGTATTACCTTATATGGTATTACGTCATATGGTATAACGTTATAACGTATTACGTTATATGGTATCACGTTATAACGTATTACGTTATATGGTATTACGTTATAACGTATTACGATATATGGTATAACGTTATAACGTATTACGTTATATGGTATAACGTTATAACGTATTACGTTATATGGTATAACGTTATAACGTATTACGTTGTATGGTATTACGTTATAACGTATTACGTTATATGGTATAACGTTATAACGTATTACGTTATATGGTATAACGTCATAACGTAACACGTTATATGGTATAACGTTATAACGTATTACGTTATATTGTATTACGTCATAACGTATTACGTTATATGGTATAACGTTATAACGTATTACGTTATATGGTATAACGTTATAACGTATTACGTTATATGGTATAACGTTATAACGTATTACGTTATATGGTATAACGTTATAACGTATTACGTTATATGGTATAACGTTATAACGTATTACCTTATATGGTATAACGTTATAACGTATTACGTTATATGGTATAACGTTATAACGTATTACGTTATATGGTATAACGTTATAACGTATTACGTTATATGGTATAACGTTATAACGTATTACCTTATATGGTATAATGTCATATGGTATAACGTTGTAACGTATTACGTTATATGGTATAACGTTTTTAACGTATTGCGTTATATGGTATTACGTCATAACGTATTACGTTATATGGTATAACGTTATAACGTATTACGTTATATGGTATTACGTTATAACGTATTACGTTATATGGTATAACGTTATAACGTATTACGTTATATGGTATTACGTCATAACGTAACACGTTATATGGTATAACGTTATAACGTATTACGTTATATTGTATTACGTCATAACGTATTACGTTATATGGTATAACGTTATAACGTTTTACCTTATATGGTATAACGTTATAACGTATTACGTTATATGGTATAACGTTATAACGTATTACGATATATGGTATAACGTTATAACGTATTACGTTATATGGTATAACGTTATAACGTATTACGTTATATGGTATAACGTTATGTGGTATAACGTTGTAACGTATTACGTTATATGGTATTACGTTATAACGTATTACGTTATATGGTATAACGTTATAACGTGTTACGTTATATGGTATTACGTTATAACGTATTACGTTATATGGTATAACGTTATAACGTATTACGTTATATGGTATTACGTCAAAACGTATTACGTTATATGGTATAACGTTTTTAACGTATTACGTTATATGGTATTACGTTATAACGTATTACGTTATATGGTATAACGTTATAACGTATTACGTTATATGGTATAACGTTATGTGGTATAACGTTATAACGTATTACCTTATATGGTATTACGTCATATGGTATAACGTTATAACGTATTACGTTATATGGTATTACGTTATAACGTATTACGTTATATGGAATAACGTTATAACGTATTACGTTATATGGTATTACGTCATAACGTAACACGTTATATGGTATAACGTTATAACGTATTACGTTATATTGTATTACATCATAACGTATTACGTTATATGGTATAACGTTTTTAACGTATTACGTTATATGGTATTACGTTATAACGTATTACGTTATATGGTATTACGTTATAACGTATTACGTTATATGGTATAACGTTATAACGTATTACGTTATGTGGTATTACGTTATAACGTATTACGTTATATTGTATTACATCATAACGTATTACGTTATATGGTATAACGTTTTTAACGTATTACGTTATATGGTATTACGTTATAACGTATTACGTTATATGGTATAACGTTATAACGTATTACGTTATATGGTATAACGTTTTTAACGTATTACGTTATATGGTATTACGTTATAACGTATTACGTTATATGGTATAACGTTATAACGTATTACGTTATATGGTATAACGTTATGTGGTATAACGTTATAACGTATTACCTTATATGGTATTACGTCATATGGTATAACGTTATAACGTATTACGTTATATGGTATATCGTTATAACGTATTACGTTATGTGGTATTACGTTATAACGTATTACGTTATATGGAATAACGTTGTAACGTATTACGTTATATGGTATAACGTTATAACGTATTACCTTATATGGTATAACGTCATATGGTATAACGTTGTAACGTATTACGTTATATGGTATTACGTTATAACGTATTCCGTTATATGGTATAACGTTATAACGTATTATGTTATATGGTATTACGTTATAACGTATTACGTTATATGGTATAACGTTATAACGTATTACGTTATATGGTATTACGTCAAAACGTATTACGTTATATGGTATAACGTTTTTAACGTATTACGTTATATGGTATTACGTTATAACGTATTACGTTATATGGTATAACGTTAGAACGTATTACGTTATATGGTATCACGTTATAACGTATTACGTTATATGGTATTACCTCACAACGTATTACGTTATATGGAATAACGTTATAACGTATAACGTTATGTGGTATAACGTTATAACGTATTACCTTATATGGTATTACGTCATATGGTATAACGTTATAACGTATTACGTTATATGGTATCACGTTATAACGTATTACGTTATACGGTATTACGTCACAACGTATTACGTTATATGGTATAACGTTATAACGTATTACGTTATATGGTATAACGTTTTTAACGTATTACGTTATATGGTATTACGTTATAACGTATTACGATATATGGTATAACGTTATAACGTATTACGTTATATGGTATTACGTTATAACGTATTACGTTATATGGTATAACGTTATAACGTATTACGTTATATGGTATAACGTTATAACGTATTACGTTATATGGTATAACGTTATAACGTATTACGTTATATGGTATAACGTTATAACGTATTACCTTATATGGTATTACGTTATAACGTATTACGTTATATGGTATAACGTTATAACGTATTACGTTATATGGTATTACGTTATAACGTATTACGATATATGGTATAACGTTATAACGTATTACGTTATATGGTATAACGTTATAACGTATTACGTTATATGGTATAACGTTATAACGTATTACGTTGTATGGTATTACGTTATAACGTATTACGTTATATGGTATAACGTTATAACGTATTACGTTATATGGTATAACGTCATAACGTAACACGTTATATGGTATAACGTTATAACGTATTACGTTATATTGTATTACGTCATAACGTATTACGTTATATGGTATAACGTTATAACGTATTACGTTATATGGTATAACGTTATAACGTATTACGTTATATGGTATAACGTTATAACGTATTACGTTATATGGTATAACGTTATAACGTATTACGTTATATGGTATAACGTTATAACGTATTACCTTATATGGTATAATGTCATATGGTATAACGTTGTAACGTATTACGTTATATGGTATAACGTTTTTAACGTATTGCGTTATATGGTATTACGTCATAACGTATTACGTTATATGGTATAACGTTATAACGTATTACGTTATATGGTATTACGTTATAACGTATTACGTTATATGGTATAACGTTATAACGTATTACGTTATATGGTATTACGTCATAACGTAACACGTTATATGGTATAACGTTATAACGTATTACGTTATATTGTATTACGTCATAACGTATTACTTTATATGGTATAACGTTATAACGTTTTACCTTATATGGTATAACGTTATAACGTATTACGTTATATGGTATAACGTTATAACGTATTACGATATATGGTATAACGTTATAACGTATTACGTTATATGGTATAACGTTATAACGTATTACGTTATATGGTATAACGTTATGTGGTATAACGTTGTAACGTATTACGTTATATGGTATTACGTTATAACGTATTACGTTATATGGTATAACGTTATAAGGTGTTACGTTATATGGTATTACGTTATAACGTATTACGTTATATGGTATAACGTTATAACGTATTACGTTATATGGTATTACGTCAAAACGTATTACGTTATATGGTATAACGTTTTTAACGTATTACGTTATATGGTATTACGTTATAACGTATTACGTTATATGGTATAACGTTATAACGTATTACGTTATATGGTATAACGTTATGTGGTATAACGTTATAACGTATTACCTTATATGGTATTACGTCATATGGTATAACGTTATAACGTATTACGTTATATGGTATTACGTTATAACGTATTACGTTATATGGAATAACGTTATAACGTATTACGTTATATGGTATTACGTCATAACGTAACACGTTATATGGTATAACGTTATAACGTATTACGTTATATTGTATTACATCATAACGTATTACGTTATATGGTATAACGTTTTTAACGTATTACGTTATATGGTATTACGTTATAACGTATTACGTTATATGGTATTACGTTATAACGTATTACGTTATATGGTATAACGTTATAACGTATTACGTTATGTGGTATTACGTTATAACGTATTACGTTATATTGTATTACATCATAACGTATTACGTTATATGGTATAACGTTTTTAACGTATTACGTTATATGGTATTACGTTATAACGTATTACGTTATATGGTATAACGTTATAACGTATTACGTTATATGGTATAACGTTTTTAACGTATTACGTTATATGGTATTACGTTATAACGTATTACGTTATATGGTATAACGTTATAACGTATTACGTTATATGGTATAACGTTATGTGGTATAACGTTATAACGTATTACCTTATATGGTATTACGTCATATGGTATAACGTTATAACGTATTACGTTATATGGTATAACGTTATAACGTATTACGTTATGTGGTATTACGTTATAACGTATTACGTTATATGGAATAACGTTGTAACGTATTACGTTATATGGTATTACGTTATAACGTATTACGTTATATGGTATAACGTTATAACGTGTTACGTTATATGGTATTACGTTATAACGTATTACGTTATATGGTATTACGTTATAACGTATTACGTTATATGGTATAACGTTATAACGTATTACGTTATATCGTATTACGTCAAAACGTATTACGTTATATGGTATAACGTTTTTAACGTATTACGTTATATGGTATTACGTTATAACGTATTACGTTATATGGTATAACGTTATAACGTATTACGTTATATGGTATTTCGTTATAACGTATTACGTTATATGGTATAACGTTATAACGTATTACGTTATATGGTATTACGTTATAACGTATTACGTTATATGGTATAACGTTATAACGTATTACGTTATATGGTATTACGTCAAAACGTATTACGTTATATGGTATAACGTTTTTAACGTATTACGTTATATGGTATTACGTTATAACGTATTACGTTATATGGTATAACGTTATAACGTATTACGTTATATGGTATAACGTTATGTGGTATAACGTTATAACGTATTACCTTATATGGTATTACGTCATATGGTATAACGTTATAACGTTTTACCTTATATGGTATAACGTTATAACGTATTACGTTATATGGTATAACGTTATAACGTATTACGATATATGGTATAACGTTATAACGTATTACGTTATATGGTATAACGTTATAACGTATTACGTTATATGGTATAACGTTATGTGGTATAACGTTGTAACGTATTACGTTATATGGTATTACGTTATAACGTATTACGTTATATGGTATAACGTTATAACGTGTTACGTTATATGGTATTACGTTATAACGTATTACGTTATATGGTATAACGTTATAACGTATTACGTTATATGGTATAACGTTATAACGTATTACGTTATATGCTATAACGTCATATGGTATAACGTTATAACGTATTACGTTATATGGTATTACGTTATAACGTATTACGTTATATGGTATAACGTTATAACGTATTACCTTATATGGTATAACGTCATATAGTATAACGTTATAACGTATAACGTTATATGGTATAACGTTATAACGTATTATGTTATATGGTATTACATCAAAACGTATTACGTTATATGGTATAACGTTATAACGTATTACGTTATATGGTATAACGTTATGTGGTATAGCGTTATAACGTATTACCTTATATGGTATTACGTCATATGGTATAACGTTATAACGTATTACGTTATATGGTATCACGTTATAACGTATTACGTTATATGGTATAACGTTATGTGGTATAACGTTATAACGTATTACCTTACATGGTATAACGTCATATGGTATAACGTTATAACGTATTACGTTATATGGTATTACGTTATAACGTATTACGTTATATGGTATAACGTTATAACGTATTACGTTATATGGTATCACGTTATAACGTATTACGTTATATGGTATTACGTCACAACGTATTACGTTATATGGAATAACGTTATAACGTATTACGTTATATGGTATAACGTTATAACGTATTACATTACATGGTATAACGTCATATGGTGTAACGTTATAACGTATTACCTTATATGGTATAACGTCATATAGTATAACGTTATAACGTATTACGTTATATGGTATAACGTTATAACGTATTATGTTATATGGTATTACATCAAAACGTATTACGTTATATGGTATAACGTTATAACGTATTACGTTATATGGTATTACATCAAAACGTATTACGTTATATGGTATTACGTCATAACGTAATACGTTATATGGTATAACGTTATAACGTATTACGTTATATGCTATAACGTCATATGGTATAACGTTATAACGTATTACGTCATATGGTACAACGTTAGAACGTATTACGTTATATGTTATAACGTCAAATGGTATAACGTCATAACGTATTACGTTATATGGTATCACGTCATAACGTATTACGTTGTATGGTATTACGTTATAACGTATTACGTTATATGGTATAACGTAATATGGCATAACGTTATAACGTATTACGTTATATGGTATAACGTTATAACGTATTACCTTATATGGTATAACGTCATATGGTATAACGTTATAACGTATTACGTTATATGCTATAACGTCATATGGTATAACGTTATAACGTATTACGTTATATGGTACAACGTTAGAACGTATTACGTTATATGTTATAACGTCAAATGGTATAACGTCATAACGTATTACGTTATATGGTATTACGTCAAAACGTATTACGTTATATGGTATAACGTTTTTAACGTATTGCGTTATATGGTATTACGTTATAACGTATTATGTTATATGGTATAACGTTATAACGTATTACGTTATATGCTATAACGTCATATGGTATAACGTTATAACGTATTACGTCATATGGTATAACGTTATAACGTATTACGTTATATGGTACAACGTTAGAACGTATTACGTTATATGTTATAACGTCAAATGGTATAACGTCATAACGTATTACGTTATATGGTATTACGTCAAAACGTATTACGTTATATGGTATAACGTTTTTAACGTATTGCGTTATATGGTATTACGTTATAACGTATTACGTTATATGGTATAACGTTATAACGTATTACGTTATATGGTATAACGTTATGTGGTATAACGTTATAACGTATTACCTTATATGGTATTACGTCATATGGTATAACGTTATAACGTATTACGTTATATGGTATCACGTTATAACGTATTACGTTATATGGTATTACGTCACAACGTATTACGTTATATGGAATAACGTTATAACGTATTACGTTATATGGTATAACGTTATAACGTATTACCTTATATGGTATAACGTCATATGGTATAACGTTGTAACGTATTACGTTATATGGTATTACGTCACAACGTATTACGTTATATGGTATAACGTTATAACGTATTACGTTATATGGTATTACGTCAAAACGTATAACGTTATATGGTATAACGTTTTTAACGTATTACGTTATATGGTATTACGTTATAACGTATTACGTTATACGGCATAACGTTATAACGTATTACGTTATATGGTATAACGTTATAACGTATTACGTTATATGGTATAACGTTATAACGTATTACCTTATATGGTATAACGTTATGTGGTATAACGTTATAACGTATTACCTTATATGGTATTACGTCATATGGTATAACGTTATAACGTATTACGTTATATGGTATCACGTTATAACGTATTACGTTATACGGTATTACGTCACAACGTATTACGTTATATGGAATAACGTTATAACGTATTACGTTATATGGTATAACGTTATAACGTATTACCTTATATGGTATAACGTCATATGGTATAACGTTGTAACGTATTACGTTATATGGTATTACGTTATAACGTATTCCGTTATATGGTATAACGTTATAACGTATTATGTTATATGGTATTACGTTATAACGTATTACGTTATATGGTATAACGTTATAACGTATTACGTTATATGGTATTACGTCAAAACGTATTACGTTATATGGTATAACGTTTTTAACGTATTACGTTATATGGTATTACGTTATAACGTATTACGTTATATGGTATAACGTTAGAACGTATTACGTTATATGGTATCACGTTATAACGTATTACGTTATATGGTATTACCTCACAACGTATTACGTTATATGGAATAACGTTATAACGTATAACGTTATGTGGTATAACGTTATAACGTATTACCTTATATGGTATTACGTCATATGGTATAACGTTATAACGTATTACGTTATATGGTATCACGTTATAACGTATTACGTTATACGGTATTACGTCACAACGTATTACGTTATATGGTATAACGTTATAACGTATTACGTTATATGGTATTACGTTATAACGTATTACGTTATATGGTATAACGTTATAACGTATTACGTTATATGGTATTACGTCAAAACGTATTACGTTATATGGTATAACGTTTTTAACGTATTACGTTATATGGTATTACGACAAAACGTATTACGTTATATGGTATAACGTTTTTAACGTATTACGTTATATGGTATTACGTTATAACGTATTACGTTATATGGTATAACGCTATAACGTATTACGTTATATGGTATTACGTTATAACGTATTACGTTATATGGTATAACGTTATAACGTATTACGTTATATGGTATTACGTCATAACGTAACACGTTATATGGTATAACGTTATAACGTATTACGTTATATTGTATTACGTCATAACGTATTACGTTATATGGTATAACGTTATAACGTTTTACCTTATATGGTATAACGTCATATGGTATAACGTTATAACGTATTACGTTATATGGTATAACGTTATAACGTATTACGTTACATGTTATAACGTTATAACGTATTACGTTATATGGTGTTACGTTATAAAGTATTACGCTATATGGTATAACGTTATAACGTATTACGTTATATGGTATAACGTTTTTAACGTATTACGTTATATGGTATTACGTTATAACGTATTACGTTATATGGTATTACGTTATAACGTATTACGTTATATGGTATAACGTTATAACGTATTACGTTATGTGGTATTACGTTATAACGTATTACGTTATATTGTATTACATCATAACGTATTACGTTATATGGTATAACGTTTTTAACGTATTACGTTATATGGTATTACGTTATAACGTATTACGTTATATGGTATAACGTTATAACGTATTACGTTATATGGTATAACGTTTTTAACGTATTACGTTATATGGTATTACGTTATAACGTATTACGTTATATGGTATAACGTTATAACGTATTACGTTATATGGTATAACGTTATGTGGTATAACGTTATAACGTATTACCTTATATGGTATTACGTCATATGGTCTAACGTTATAACGTATTACGTTATATGGTATAACGTTATAACGTATTACGTTATGTGGTATTACGTTATAACGTATTACGTTATATGGAATAACGTTGTAACGTATTACGTTATATGGTATTACGTTATAACGTATTACGTTATATGGTATAACGTTATAACGTGTTACGTTATATGGTATTACGTTATAACGTATTACGTTATATGGTATTACGTTATAACGTATTACGTTATATGGTATAACGTTATAACGTATTAAGTTATATCGTATTACGTCAAAACGTATTACGTTATATGGTATAACGTTTTTAACGTATTACGTTATATGGTATTACGTTATAACGTATTACGTTATATGGTATAACGTTTTTAACGTATTACGTTATATGGTATTACGTTATAACGTATTACGTTATATGGTATAACGTTATAACGTATTACGTTATATGGTATAACGTTTTTAACGTATTACGTTATATGGTATTACGTTATAACGTATTACGTTATATGGTATAACGTTATAACGTATTACGTTATATGGTATAACGTTATGTGGTATAACGTTATAACGTATTACCTTATATGGTATTACGTCATATGGTCTAACGTTATAACGTATTACGTTATATGGTATAACGTTATAACGTATTACGTTATATGGTATAACGTTTTTAACGTATTACGTTATATGGTATAACGTTATAACGTATTACGTTATATGGTATTACCTCACAACGTATTACGTTATATGGAATAACGTTATAACGTATAACTTTATGTGGTATAACGTTATAACGTATTACCTTATATGGTATTACGTCATATGGTATAACGTTATAACGTATTACGTTATATGGTATCACGTTATAACGTATTACGTTATACGGTATTACGTCACAACGTATTACGTTATATGGTATAACGTTATAACGTATTACGTTATATGGTATTACGTTATAACGTATTACGTTATATGGTATAACGTTATAACGTATTACGTTATATGGTATTACGTCAAAACGTATTACGTTATATGGTATAACGTTTTTAACGTATTACGTTATATGGTATTACGTCAAAACGTATTACGTTATATGGTATAACGTTTTTAACGTATTACGTTATATGGTATTACGTTATAACGTATTACGTTATATGGTATAACGCTATAACGTATTACGTTATATGGTATTACGTTATAACGTATTACGTTATATGGTATAACGTTATAACGTATTACGTTATATGGTATTACGTCATAACGTAACACGTTATATGGTATAACGTTATAACGTATTACGTTATATGCTATAACGTCATATGGTATAACGTTATAACGTATTACGTCATATGGTACAACGTTAGAACGTATTACGTTATATGTTATAACGTCAAATGGTATAACGTCATAACGTATTACGTTATATGGTATCACGTCATAACGTATTACGTTGTATGGTATTACGTTATAACGTATTACGTTATATGGTATGACGTAATATGGCATAACGTTATAACGTATTACGTTATATGGTATAACGTTATAACGTATTACCTTATATGGTATAACGTCATATGGTATAACGTTATAACGTATTACGTTATATGCTATAACATCATATGGTATAACGTTATAACGTATTACGTTATATGGTACAACGTTAGAACGTATTACGTTATATGTTATAACGTCAAATGGTATAACGTCATAACGTATTACGTTATATGGTATTACGTCAAAACGTATTACGTTATATGGTATAACGTTTTTAACGTATTGCGTTATATGGTATTACGTTATAACGTATTACGTTATATGGTATAACGTTATAACGTATTACGTTATATGCTATAACGTCATATGGAATAACGTTATAACGTATTACGTCATATGGTATAACGTTATAACGTATTACGTTATATGGTACAACGTTAGAACGTATTACGTTATATGTTATAACGTCAAATGGTATAACGTCATAACGTATTACGTTATATGGTATTACGTCAAAACGTATTACGTTATATGGTATAACGTTTTTAACGTATTGCGTTATATGGTATTACGTTATAACGTATTACGTTATATGGTATAACGTTATAACGTATTACGATATATGGTATAACGTTATAACGTATTACGTTATATGGTATAACGTTATAACGTATTACGTTATATGGTATTACGTCAAAACGTATAACGTTATATGGTATAACGTTTTTAACGTATTACGTTATATGGTATTACGTTATAACGTATTACGTTATACGGCATAACGTTATAACGTATTACGTTATATGGTATCACGTTATAACGTATTACGTTATATGGTATTACGTCACAACGTATTACGTTATATGGAATAACGTTATAACGTATTACGTTATATGGTATAACGTTATAACCTATTACCTTATATGGTATAACGTCATATGGTATAACGTTATAACGTATTACGTTATATGGTATTAAGTTATAACGTATTACGTTATATGGTATAACGTTATAACGTATTACCTTATATGGTATAACGTCATATGGTATAACGTTATAACGTATTACGTTATATGCTATAACGTCATATGGTATAACGTTATAACGTATTACGTTATATGGTACAACGTTATAACGTATTACGTTATATGGTATTACGTCAAAACGTATAACGTTATATGGTATAACGTTTTTAACGTATTACGTTATATGGTATTACGTTATAACGTATTACGTTATACGGCATAACGTTATAACGTATTACGTTATATGGTATCACGTTATAGCGTATTACGTTATACGGCATAACATTATAACGTATTACGTTATATGGTATCACGTTATAACGTATTACGTTATATGGTATTACGTCACAACGTATTACGTTATATGGAATAACGTCATAACGTAACACGTTATATGGTATAACGTTATGTGGTATAACGTTATAACGTATTACGTTATATGGTATCACGTTATAACGTATTACGTTATATGGTATTACGTCACAACGTATTACGTTATATGGAATAACGTTATAACGTATTACGTTATATGGTATAACGTTATAACGTATTACCTTATATGGTATAACGTCATATGGTATAACGTTGTAACGTATTACGTTATATGGTATTACGTTATAACGTATTACGTTATACGGCATAACGTTATAACGTATTACGTTATATGGTATAACGTTATAACGTATTACGTTATATGATATTACGTCATAACGTAACACGTTATATGGTATAACGTTATGTGGTATAACGTTATAACGTATTACGTCATATGGTACAACGTTAGAACGTATTACGTTATATGGTATAACGTTATAACGTATTACGTTATATGGTATTACGTTATAACGTATTACGATATATGGTATAACGTTATAACGTATTACCTTATATGGTATAACGTCATATAGTATAACGTTATAACGTATTACGTTATATGGTATAACGTTATAACGTATTAAGTTATATCGTATTACGTCAAAACGTATTACGTTATATGGTATAACGTTTTTAACGTATTACGTTATATGGTATTACGTTATAACGTATTACGTTATATGGTATAACGTTTTTAACGTATTACGTTATATGGTATTACGTTATAACGTATTACGTTATATGGTATAACGTTATAACGTATTACGTTATATGGTATAACGTTTTTAACGTATTACGTTATATGGTATTACGTTATAACGTATTACGTTATATGGTATAACGTTATAACGTATTACGTTATATGGTATAACGTTATGTGGTATAACGTTATAACGTATTACCTTATATGGTATTACGTCATATGGTCTAACGTTATAACGTATTACGTTATATGGTATAACGTTATAACGTATTACGTTATATGGTATAACGTTTTTAACGTATTACGTTATATGGTATAACGTTATAACGTATTACGTTATATGGTATTACGTCAAAACGTATTACGTTATATGGTATAACGTTTTTAACGTATTACGTTATATGGTATTACGTTATAACGTATTACGTTATATGGTATAACGTTAGAACGTATTACGTTATATGGTATCACGTTATAACGTATTACGTTATATGGTATTACCTCACAACGTATTACGTTATATGGAATAACGTTATAACGTATAACGTTATGTGGTATAACGTTATAACGTATTACCTTATATGGTATTACGTCATATGGTATAACGTTATAACGTATTACGTTATATGGTATCACGTTATAACGTATTACGTTATACGGTATTACGTCACAACGTATTACGTTATATGGTATAACGTTATAACGTATTACGTTATATGGTATTACGTTATAACGTATTACGTTATATGGTATAACGTTATAACGTATTACGTTATATGGTATTACGTCAAAACGTATTACGTTATATGGTATAACGTTTTTAACGTATTACGTTATATGGTATTACGTCAAAACGTATTACGTTATATGGTATAACGTTTTTAACGTATTACGTTATATGGTATTACGTTATAACGTATTACGTTATATGGTATAACGCTATAACGTATTACGTTATATGGTATTACGTTATAACGTATTACGTTATATGGTATAACGTTATAACGTATTACGTTATATGGTATTACGTCATAACGTAACACGTTATATGGTATAACGTTATAACGTATTACGTTATATGCTATAACGTCATATGGTATAACGTTATAACGTATTACGTCATATGGTACAACGTTAGAACGTATTACGTTATATGTTATAACGTCAAATGGTATAACGTCATAACGTATTACGTTATATGGTATCACGTCATAACGTATTACGTTGTATGGTATTACGTTATAACGTATTACGTTATATGGTATGACGTAATATGGCATAACGTTATAACGTATTACGTTATATGGTATAACGTTATAACGTATTACCTTATATGGTATAACGTCATATGGTATAACGTTATAACGTATTACGTTATATGCTATAACGTCATATGGTATAACGTTATAACGTATTACGTTATATGGTACAACGTTAGAACGTATTACGTTATATGTTATAACGTCAAATGGTATAACGTCATAACGTATTACGTTATATGGTATTACGTCAAAACGTATTACGTTATATGGTATAACGTTTTTAACGTATTGCGTTATATGGTATTACGTTATAACGTATTACGTTATATGGTATAACGTTATAACGTATTACGTTATATGCTATAACGTCATATGGTATAACGTTATAACGTATTACGTCATATGGTATAACGTTATAACGTATTACGTTATATGGTACAACGTTAGAACGTATTACGTTATATGTTATAACGTCAAATGGTATAACGTCATAACGTATTACGTTATATGGTATTACGTCAAAACGTATTACGTTATATGGTATAACGTTTTTAACGTATTGCGTTATATGGTATTACGTTATAACGTATTACGTTATATGGTATAACGTTATAACGTATTACGATATATGGTATAACGTTATAACGTATTACGTTATATGGTATAACGTTATAACGTATTACGTTATATGGTATTACGTCAAAACGTATAACGTTATATGGTATAACGTTTTTAACGTATTACGTTATATGGTATTACGTTATAACGTATTACGTTATACGGCATAACGTTATAACGTATTACGTTATATGGTATCACGTTATAACGTATTACGTTATATGGTATTACGTCACAACGTATTACGTTATATGGAATAACGTTATAACGTATTACGTTATATGGTATAACGTTATAACCTATTACCTTATATGGTATAACGTCATATGGTATAACGTTATAACGTATTACGTTATATGGTATTAAGTTATAACGTATTACGTTATATGGTATAACGTTATAACGTATTACCTTATATGGTATAACGTCATATGGTATAACGTTATAACGTATTACGTTATATGCTATAACGTCATATGGTATAACGTTATAACGTATTACGTTATATGGTACAACGTTATAACGTATTACGTTATATGATATTACGTCAAAACGTATAACGTTATATGGTATAACGTTTTTAACGTATTACGTTATATGGTATTACGTTATAACGTATTACGTTATACGGCATAACGTTATAACGTATTACGTTATATGGTATCACGTTATAGCGTATTACGTTATACGGCATAACATTATAACGTATTACGTTATATGGTATCACGTTATAACGTATTACGTTATATGGTATTACGTCACAACGTATTACGTTATATGGAATAACGTCATAACGTAACACGTTATATGGTATAACGTTATGTGGTATAACGTTATAACGTATTACGTTATATGGTATCACGTTATAACGTATTACGTTATATGGTATTACGTCACAACGTATTACGTTATATGGAATAACGTTATAACGTATTACGTTATATGGTATAACGTTATAACGTATTACCTTATATGGTATAACGTCATATGGTATAACGTTGTAACGTATTACGTTATATGGTATTACGTTATAACGTATTACGTTATACGGCATAACGTTATAACGTATTACGTTATATGGTATAACGTTATAACGTATTACGTTATATGATATTACGTCATAACGTAACACGTTATATGGTATAACGTTATGTGGTATAACGTTATAACGTATTACGTCATATGGTACAACGTTAGAACGTATTACGTTATATGGTATAACGTTATAACGTATTACGTTATATGGTATTACGTTATAACGTATTACGATATATGGTATAACGTTATAACGTATTACCTTATATGGTATAACGTCATATAGTATAACGTTATAACGTATTACGTTATATGGTATAACGTTATAACGTATTATGTTATATGGTATTACATCAAAACGTATTACGTTATATGGTATAACGTTATAACGTATTACGTTATATGGTATTACATCAAAACGTATTAAGTTATATGGTATTACGTCATAACGTAATACGTTATATGGTATAACGTTATAACGTATTACCTTATATGGTATAACGTCATATGGTATAACGTTGTAACGTATTACGTTATATGGTATTACGTCATAACGTATTACGTTGTATGGTATTACGTTATAACGTATTACGTTATATGGTATAACGTAATATGGCATAACGTTATAACGTATTACGTTATATGGTATAACGTTATAACGTATTACCTTATATGGTATAACGTCATATGGTATAACGTTATAACGTATTACGTTATATGCTATAACGTCATATGGTATAACGTTATAACGTATTACGTTATATGGTACAACGTTAGAACGTTTTACGTTATATGTTATAACGTCAAATGGTATAACGTCATAACGTATTACGTTATATGGTATTACGTCAAAACGTATTACGTTATATGGTATAACGTTTTTAACGTATTGCGTTATATGGTATTACGTTATAACGTATTACGTTATATGGTATAACGTTATAACGTATTACGTTATATGCTATAACGTCATATGGTATAACGTTATAACGTATTACGTCATATGGTATAACGTTATAACGTATTACGTTATATGGTACAACGTTAGAACGTATTACGTTATATGTTATAACGTCAAATGGTATAACGTCATAACGTATTACGTTATATGGTATTACGTCAAAACGTATTACGTTATATGGTATAACGTTTTTAACGTATTGCGTTATATGGTATTACGTTATAACGTATTACGTTATATGGTATAACGTTATAACGTATTACGATATATGGTATAACGTTATAACGTATTACGTTATATGGTATAACGTTATAACGTATTACGTTATATGGTATAACGTTATGTGGTATAACGTTATAACGTATTACCTTATATGGTATTACGTCATATGGTATAACGTTATAACGTATTACGTTATATGGTATCACGTTATAACGTATTACGTTATATGGTATAACGTTTTTAACGTATTACGTTATATGGTATTACGTTATAACGTATTACGTTATACGGTATAACGTTATAACGTATTACGTTATATGGTATTACGTTATAACGTATTACGTTATATGGTATAACGTTATAACGTATTACGTTATATGGTATTACGTTATAACGTATTACGTTATACGGTATAACGTTATAACGTATTACGTTATATGGTATTACGTTATAACGTATTACGTTATATGGTATAACGTTATAACGTATTACGTTATATGATATTACGTCATAACGTAACACGTTATATGGTATAACGTTATAACGTATTACGTTATATTGTATTACGTCATAACGTATTACGTTATATGGTATAACGTTATAACGTTTTACCTTATATGGTATAACGTTATAACGTATTACGTTATATGGTATAACGTTATAACGTATTACGATATATGGTATAACGTTATAACGTATTACGTTATATGGTATAACGTTATAACGTATTACCTTATATGGTATAACGTTATGTGGTATAACGTTATAACGTATTACCTTATATGGTATTACGTCATATGGTATAACGTTATAACGTATTACGTTATATGGTATCACGTTATAACGTATTACGTTATATGGTATTTCGTCACAACGTATTACGTTATATGGAATAACGTTATAACGTATTACGTTATATGGTATAACGTTATAACGTATTACCTTATATGGTATAACGTCATATGGTATAACGTTGTAACGTATTACGTTATATGGTATTACGTTATAACGTATTCCGTTATATGGTATAACGTTATAACGTATTATGTTATATGGTATTACGTTATAACGTATTACGTTATATGGTATTACGTCAAAACGTATTACGTTATATGGTATAACGTTTTTAACGTATTACGTTATATGGTATTACGTTATAACGTATTACGTTATATGGTATAACGTTAGAACGTATTACGTTATATGGTATCACGTTATAACGTATTACGTTATATGGTATTACCTCACAACGTATTACGTTATATGGAATAACGTTATAACGTATTACGTTATATGGTATAACGTTATAACGTATTACCTTATATGGTATAACGTCATATGGTATAACGTTATAACGTATTACGTTATATGGTATTACGTTATAACGTATTACGTTATATGGTATAACGTTATAACGTATTACGTTATATGGTATTACGTTATAACGTATTACGTTATATGGTATAACGTTATAACGTATTACGTTATATGGTATTACGTCAAAACGTATTACGTTATATGGTATAACGTTTTTAACGTATTACGTTATATGGTATTACGTCAAAACGTATTACGTTATATGGTATAACGTTTTTAACGTATTACGTTATATGGTATTACGTTATAACGTATTACGTTATATGGTATAACGTTATAACGTATTACGTTATATGGTATTACGTTATAACGTATTACGTTATATGGTATAACGTTATAACGTATTACGTTATACGGTATTACGTCATAACGTAACACGTTATATGGTATAACGTTATAACGTATTACGTTATATTGTATTACGTCATAACGTATTACGTTATATGGTATAACGTTATAACGTTTTACCTTATATGGTATAACGTCATATGGTATAACGTTATAACGTATTACGTTATATGGTATAACGTTATAACGTATTACGTTACATGTTATAACGTTATAACGTATTACGTTATATGGTGTTACGTTATAACGTATTACGCTATATGGTATAACGTTATAACGTATTACGTTATATGGTATAACGTTATGTGGTATAACGTTATAATGTATTACGTCATATTGTATAACGTTATAACGTAATACGTTATATGGTATAACGTTATAACGTAGTACGTTATATGCTATAACGTCATATGGTATAACGTTATAATGTATTACGTCATATTGTATAACGTTATAACGTAATACGTTATATGGTATAACGTCATATGGTATAACGTTATAACGTATTACGTTATGTGGTATTACGTTATAACGTATTACGTTATATGGTATAACGTTATAACGTATTACGTTATATGGTATTACGTTATAACGTATTACGCTATATGGTACAACGTTATAACGTATTACCTTATATGGTATAACGTCATATGGTATAACGTTATAACGTATTACGTTATATGGTATTACATCAAAACGTATTACGTTATATGGTACAACGTTAGAACGTATTACGTTATATGGTATTACGTCATAACGTAACACGTTATATGGTATAACGTTATAACGTATTACGCTATATTGTATTACGTCATAACGTATTACGTTATATGGTATAACGTTATAACGTTTTACCTTATATGGTATAACGTTATAACGTATTACGTTATATGGTATAACGTTATAACGTATTACGATATATGGTATAACGTTATAACGTATTACGTTATATGGTATAACGTTATAACGTATTACGTTATATGGTATAACGTTATGTGGTATAACGTTATAACGTATTACGTTATATGGTATTACGTTATAACGTATTACGTTATATGGTATAACGTTATAACGTATTACGTTATATGGTATTACGTTATAACGTATTACGTTATATGGTATAACGTTATAACGTATTACGTTATATCGTATTACGTCAAAACGTATTACGTTATATGGTATAACGTTTTTAACGTATTACGTTATATGGTATTACGTTATAACGTATTACGTTATATGGTATAACGTTATAACGTATTACGTTATATGGTATTACGTTATAACGTATTACGTTATATGGTATAACGTTATAACGTATTACGTTATGTGGTATAACGTTATAACGTATTACGTTATATGGTATTACGTCATAACGTAACACGTTATATGGTATAACGTTATAACGTATTACGTTATATTGTATTACATCATAACGTATTACGTTATATGGTATAACGTTTTTAACGTATTACGTTATATGGTATTACGTTATAACGTATTACGTTATATGGTATAACGTTATAACGTATTACGTTATATGGTATTACGTTATAACGCATTACGTTATATGGTATAACGTTATTACGTATTACGTTATATGGTATTACGTCATAACGTAACACGTTATATGGTATAACGTTATAACGTATTACGTTATATTGTATTACGTCATAACGTATTACGTTATATGGTATAACGTTATAACGTTTTACCTTATATGGTATAACGTTATAACGTATTACGTTATATGGTATAACGTTATAACGTATTACGATATATGGTATAACGTTATAACGTATTACGCTATATGGTATAACGTTATAACGTACTACGTTATATGGTATAACGTTATAACGTATAACGTTATATGCTATAACGTCATATGGTATAACGTTATAACGTATTACGTTATATGGTATTACGTTATAACGTATTACGTTATATGGTATAACGTTATAACGTATTACCTTATATGGTATAACGTCATATAGTATAACGTTATAACGTATAACGTTATATGGTATAACGTTATAACGTATTATGTTATATGGTATTACATCAAAACGTATTACGTTATATGGTATAACGTTATAACGTATTACGTTATATGGTATAACGTTATGTGGTATAACGTTATAACGTATTACCTTATATGGTATTACGTCATATGGTATAACGTTATAACGTATTACGTTATATGGTATCACGTTATAACGTATTACGTTATATGGTATTACGTCACAACGTATTACGTTATATGGAATAACGTTATAACGTATTACGTTATATGGTATAACGTTATAACGTATTACCTTACATGGTATAACGTCATATGGTATAACGTTATAACGTATTACGTTATATGGTATTACGTTATAACGTATTACGTTATATGGTATTAAGTTATAACGTATTACGTTATATGGTATAACGTTATAACGTATTACCTTATATGGTATAACGTCATATGGTATAACGTTATAACGTATTACGTTATATGGTATTACGTTATAACGTATTACGTTATATGGTATAACGTTATAACGTATTACGTTATATGGTATTACGTTATAACGTATTACGATATATGGTATAACGTTATAACGTATTACGTTATATGGTATAACGTTATAACGTATTACGTTATATGGTATAACGTCATATAGTATAACGTTATAACGTATTACGTTATATAGTATAACGTTAAAACGTATTATGTTATATGGTATTACATCAAAACGTATTACGTTATATGGTATAACGTTATAACGTTTTACCTTATATGGTATAACGATATAACGTATTACGTTATATGGTATAACGTTATAACGTATTACGATATATGGTATAACGTTATAACGTATTACGTTATATGGTATAACGTTATAACGTATTACGTTATATGGTATAACGTTATAACGTATTACGTTATATGCTATAACGTCATATGGTATAACGTTATAACGTATTACGTTATATGGTATTACGTTATAACGTATTACGTTATATGGTATAACGTTATAACGTATTACCTTATATGGTATAACGTCATATAGTATAACGTTATAACGTATTACGTTATATGGTATAACGTTATAACGTATTACGATATATGGTATAACGTTATAACGTATTACGTTATATGGTATTACGTTATAACGTATTACGATATATGGTATAACGTTATAACGTATTACGTTATATGGTATAACGTTATAACGTATTACGTTATATGGTATAACGTCATATAGTATAACGTTATAACGTATTACGTTATATGGTATAACGTTATAACGTATTATGTTATATGGTATTACATCAAAACGTATTACGTTATATGGTATAACGTTATAACGTATTACGTTATATGGTATAACGTTATAACGTATTACGTTATATGCTATAACGTCATATGGTATAACGTTATAACGTATTACGTTATATGGTATTACGTTATAACGTATTACGTTATATGGTATAACGTTATAACGTATTACCTTATATGGTATAACGTCATATAGTATAACGTTATAACGTATTACGTTATATGGTATAACGTTATAACGTATTATGTTATATGGTATTACATCAAAACGTATTACGTTATATGGTATAACGTTATAACGTATTACGTTATATGGTATAACGTTATGTGGTATAACGTTATAACGTATTACCTTATATGGTATTACGTCATATGGTATAACGTTATAACGTATTACGTTATATGGTATCACGTTATAACGTATTACGTTATATGGTATTACGTCACAACGTATTACGTTATATGGAATAACGTTATAACGTATTACGTTATATGGTATAACGTTATAACGTATTACCTTATATGGTATAACGTCATATAGTATAACGTTATAACGTATTACGTTATATGGTATAACGTTATAACGTATTACGTTATATGCTATAACGTCATATGGTATAACGTTATAACGTATTACGTAATATGGTATTACGTTATAACGTATTACGTTATATGGTATAACGTTATAACGTATTACCTTATATGGTATAACGTCATATAGTATAACGTTATAACGTATTACGTTATATGGTATAACGTTATAACGTATTATGTTATATGGTATTACATCAAAACGTATTACGTTATATGATATAACGTTATAACGTATTACGTTATATGGTATTACATCAAAACGTATTACGTTATATGGTATTACGTCATAACGTAATACGTTATATGGTATAACGTTATAACGTATTACGTTATATGGTATTACGTTATAACGTATTACGATATATGGTATAACGTTATAACGTATTACGTTATATGGTGTAACGTTATAACGTATTACGTTATATGGTATAACGTTTTTAACGTATTACGTTATATGGTATTACGTCATATGGTATAACGTTATAACGTATTACGTTATATGGTATAACGTTTTTAACGTATTACGTTATATGGTATTACGTCATAACGTAATACGTTATATGGTATAACGTTATAACGTATTACGTTATATGCTATAACGTCATATGGTATAACGTTATAACGTATTCCGTTATATGGTATTACGTTATAACGTATTACGTTATATGGTATAACGTTATAACGTATTACCTTATATGGTATAACGTCATATAGTATAACGTTATAACGTATTACGTTATATGGTATAACGTTATAACGTATTATGTGATATGGTATTACATCAAAACGTATTACGTTATATGGTATAACGTTATAACGTATTACGTTATATGGTATTACATCAAAACGTATTACGTTATATGGTATTACGTCATAACGTAATACGTTATATGGTATAACGTTATAACGTATTACGTTATATGGTATTACGTTATAACGTATTACGATATATGGTATAACGTTATAACGTATTACGTTATATGGTGTAACGTTATAACGTATTACGTTATATGGTATAACGTTTTTAACGTATTACGTTATATGGTATTACGTCATATGGTATAACGTTATAACGTATTACGTTATATGGTATAACGTTTTTAACGTATTACGTTATATGGTATTACGTCATAACGTAATACGTTATATGGTATAACGTTATAACGTATTACGTTATATGCTATAACGTCATATGGTATAACGTTATAACGTATTCCGTTATATGGTATTACGTTATAACGTATTACGTTATATGGTATAACGTTATAACGTATTACCTTATATGGTATAACGTCATATAGTATAACGTTATAACGTATTACGTTATATGGTATAACGTTATAACGTATTATGTGATATGGTATTACATCAAAACGTATTACGTTATATGGTATAACGTTATAACGTATTACGTTATATGGTATTACATCAAAACGTATTACGTTATATGGTATTACGTCATAACGTAATACGTTATATGGTATAACGTTATAACGTATTACGTTATATGCTATAACGTCATATGGTATAACGTTATAACGTATTACGTTATATGGTACAACGTTAGAACGTATTACGTTATATGTTATAACGTCAAATGGTATAACGTCATAACGTATTACGTTATATGGTATTACGTCATAACGTATTACGTTATATGGTATAACGTAATATGGCATAACGTTATAACGTATTACGTTATATGGTATTAAGTTATAACGTATTACGTTATATGGCATAACGTTATAACGTATTACCTTATATGGTATAACGTCATATGGTATAACGTTATAACGTATTACGTTATATGGTATTACGTTATAACGTATTACGTTATATGGTATAACGTTATAACGTATTACGTTATATGGTATTACGTTATAACGTATTACGATATATGGTATAACGTTATAACGTATTACGTTATATGGTATAACGTTATAACGTATTACGTTATATGGTATAACGTCATATGGTATAACGTTATAACGTATTACGTTATATGGTGTTACGTTATAACGTATTACGTTATATGGTATAACGTTATGTGGTATAACGTTATAACGTATTACGTTATATGGTATTACGTTATAACGTATTACGTTATATGGTATAACGTTATAACGTATTACCTTATATGGTATAATGTCATATGGTATAAAGTTATAACGTATTACGTTATATGGTATTACGTCATAACGTAACACGTTCTATGGTATAACGTTATAACGTATTACGTTATATGGTATAATGTTATAACCTATTACGTTATATGGTATAACGTTATAACGTATTACGTTATATGGTGTTACGTTATAACGTATTACGTTATATGGTATAACGTTATGTGGTATAACGTTATAACGTATTACGTTATATGGTCCTACGTCATAACGTAACACGTTATATGGTATAACGTTATAACGTATTACGTTATATTGTATTACATCATAACGTATTATGTTATATGGTATAACGTTTTCAACGTATTACGTTATATGGTATTACGTTATAACGTATTACGTTATATGGAATAACGTTATAACGTATTACGTTATATGGTATTACGTTATAACGTATTACGTTATATGGTATAACGTTATAACGTATTACGTTATATGGTATTACTTCATAACGTAACACGTTATATGGTATAACGTTATAACGTATTACGTTATATTGTATTACGTCATAACGTATTACGTTATATGGTATAACGTTATAACGTTTTACCTTATATGGTATAACGTCATATAGTATAACGTTATAACGTATTACGTTATATGGTATAACGTTATAACGTATTATGTTATATGGTATTACATCAAAACGTATTACGTTATATGGTATAACGTTATAACGTATTACGTTATATGGTATAACGTTATGTGGTATAACGTTATAACGTATTACCTTATATGGTATTACGTCATATGGTATAACGTTATAACGTATTACGTTATATGGTATCACGTTATAACGTATTACGTTATATGGTATTACGTCACAACGTATTACGTTATATGGAATAACGTTATAACGTATTACGTTATATGGTATAACGTTATAACGTATTACCTTATATGGTATAACGTCATATAGTATAACGTTATAACGTATTACGTTATATGGTATAACGTTATAACGTATTACGTTATATGCTATAACGTCATATGGTATAACGTTATAACGTATTACGTTATATGGTATTACGTTATAACGTATTACGTTATATGGTATAACGTTACAACGTATTACCTTATATGGTATAACGTCATATAGTATAACGTTATAACGTATTACGTTATATGGTATAACGTTATAACGTATTATGTTATATGGTATTACATCAAAACGTATTACGTTATATGGTATAACGTTATAACGTTTTACCTTATATGGTATAACGATATAACGTATTACGTTATATGGTATAACGTTATAACGTATTACGATATATGGTATATCGTCATATGGTATAACGTTATAACGTATTACGTTATATGGTATTACGTTATAACGTATTGTGTTATATGGTATAACGTTATAACTTATTACCTTATATGGTATAACGTTATAACGTATTACGTTATATGGTGTAACGTTATAACGTATTACGTTATATGGTATAACGTTTTTAACGTATTACGTTATATGGCATTACGTCATATGGTATAACGTTATAACGTATTACGTTATATGGTATAACGTTTTTAACGTATTACGTTATATGGTATTACGTCATAACGTAATACGTTATATGGTATAACGTTATAACGTATTACGTTATATGCTATAACGTCATATGGTATAACGTTATAACGTATTACGTTATATGGTACAACGTTAGAACGTATTACGTTATATGTTATAACGTCAAATGGTATAACGTCATAACGTATTACGTTATATGGTATTACGTCATAACGTATTACGTTATATGGTATAACGTAATATGGCATAACGTTATAACGTATTACGTTATATGGTATTAAGTTATAACGTATTACGTTATATGGCATAACGTTATAACGTATTACCTTATATGGTATAACGTCATATGGTATAACGTTATAACGTATTACGTTATATGGTATTACGTTATAACGTATTACGTTATATGGTATAACGTTATAACGTATTACGTTATATGGTATTACGTTATAACGTATTACGATATATGGTATAACGTTATAACGTATTACGTTATATGGTATAACGTTATAACGTATTACGTTATATGGTATAACGTCATATAGTATAACGTTATAACGTATTACGTTATATGGTATAACGTTATAACGTATTATGTTATATGGTATTACATCAAAACGTATTACGTTATATGGTATAACGTTATAACGTTTTACCTTATATGGTATAACGATATAACGTATTACGTTATATGGTATAACGTTATAACGTATTACGATATATGGTATATCGTCATATGGTATAACGTTATAACGTATTACGTTATATGGTATTACGTTATAACGTATTGTGTTATATGGTATAACGTTATAACGTATTACCTTATATGGTATAATGTCATATGGTGTAAAGTTATAACGTATTACGTTATATGGTATTACGTCATAACGTAACACGTTCTATGGTATAACGTTATAACGTATTACGTTATATGGTATAATGTTATAACCTATTACGTTATATGGTATAACGTTATAACGTATTACGTTATATGGTGTTACGTTATAACGTATTACGTTATATGGTATAACGTTATGTGGTATAACGTTATAACGTATTACGTTATATGGTATTACGTTATAACGTATTACGTTATATGGTATAACGTTATAACGTATTACCTTATATGGTATAATGTCATATGGTATAAAGTTATAACGTATTACGTTATATTGTTATTACGTCATAACGTAACACGTTCTATGGTATAACGTTATAACGTATTACGTTATATGGTATAATGTTATAACCTATTACGTTATATGGTATAACGTTATAACGTATTACGTTATATGGTGTTACGTTATAACGTATTACGTTATATGGTATAACGTTATGTGGTATAACGTTATAACGTATTACGTTATATGGTCCTACGTCATAACGTAACACGTTATATGGTATAACGTTATAACGTATTACGTTATATTGTATTACATCATAACGTATTATGTTATATGGTATAACGTTTTCAACGTATTACGTTATATGGTATTACGTTATAACGTATTACGTTATATGGAATAACGTTATAACGTATTACGTTATATGGTATTACGTTATAACGTATTACGTTATATGGTATAACGTTATAACGTATTACGTTATATGGTATTACTTCATAACGTAACACGTTATATGGTATAACGTTATAACGTATTACGTTATATTGTATTACGTCATAACGTATTACGTTATATGGTATAACGTTATAACGTTTTACCTTATATGGTATAACGTCATATAGTATAACGTTATAACGTATTACGTTATATGGTATAACGTTATAACGTATTATGTTATATGGTATTACATCAAAACGTATTACGTTATATGGTATAACGTTATAACGTATTACGTTATATGGTATAACGTTATGTGGTATAACGTTATAACGTATTACCTTATATGGTATTACGTCATATGGTATAACGTTATAACGTATTACGTTATATGGTATCACGTTATAACGTATTACGTTATATGGTATTACGTCACAACGTATTACGTTATATGGAATAACGTTATAACGTATTACGTTATATGGTATAACGTTATAACGTATTACCTTATATGGTATAACGTCATATAGTATAACGTTATAACGTATTACGTTATATGGTATAACGTTATAACGTATTACGTTATATGCTATAACGTCATATGGTATAACGTTATAACGTATTACGTTATATGGTATTACGTTATAACGTATTACGTTATATGGTATAACGTTATAACGTATTACCTTATATGGTATAACGTCATATAGTATAACGTTATAACGTATTACGCTATATGGTATAACGTTATAACGTATTATGTTATATGGTATTACATCAAAACGTATTACGTTATATGGTATAACGTTATAACGTTTTACCTTATATGGTATAACGATATAACGTATTACGTTATATGGTATAACGTTATAACGTATTACGATATATGGTATATCGTCATATGGTATAACGTTATAACGTATTACGTTATATGGTATTACGTTATAACGTATTGTGTTATATGGTATAACGTTATAACGTATTACCTTATATGGTATAATGTCATATGGTATAAAGTTATAACGTATTACGTTATATGGTATTACGTCATAACGTAACACGTTCTATGGTATAACGTTATAACGTATTACGTTATATGGTATAATGTTATAACCTATTACGTTATATGGTATAACGTTATAACGTATTACGTTATATGGTGTTACGTTATAACGTATTACGTTATATGGTATAACGTTATGTGGTATAACGTTATAACGTATTACGTTATATGGTATTACGTTATAACGTATTACGTTATATGGTATAACGTTATAGCGTATTACCTTATATGGTATAATGTCATATGGTATAAAGTTATAACGTATTACGTTATATGTTATTACGTCATAACGTAACACGTTCTATGGTATAACGTTATAACGTATTACGTTATATGGTATAATGTTATAACCTATTACGTTATATGGTATAACGTTATAACGTATTACGTTATATGGTGTTACGTTATAACGTATTACGTTATATGGTGTAACGTTATGTGGTATAACGTTATAACGTATTACGTTATATGGTCCTACGTCATAACGTAACACGTTATATGGTATAACGTTATAACGTATTACGTTATATTGTATTACATCATAACGTATTATGTTATATGGTATAACGTTTTCAACGTATTACGTTATATGGTATTACGTTATAACGTATTACGTTATATGGAATAACGTTATAACGTATTACGTTATATGGTATTACGTTATAACGTATTACGTTATATGGTATAACGTTATAACGTATTACGTTATATGGTATTACTTCATAACGTAACACGTTATATGGTATAACGTTATAACGTATTACGTTATATTGTATTACGTCATAACGTATTACGTTATATGGTATAACGTTATAACGTTTTACCTTATATGGTATAACGTCATATAGTATAACGTTATAACGTATTACGTTATATGGTATAACGTTATAACGTATTATGTTATATGGTATTACATCAAAACGTATTACGTTATATGGTATAACGTTATAACGTATTACGTTATATGGTATAACGTTATGTGGTATAACGTTATAACGTATTACCTTATATGGTATTACGTCATATGGTATAACGTTATAACGTATTACGTTATATGGTATCACGTTATAACGTATTACGTTATATGGTATTACGTCACAACGTATTACGTTATATGGAATAACGTTATAACGTATTACGTTATATGGTATAACGTTATAACGTATTACCTTATATGGTATAACGTCATATAGTATAACGTTATAACGTATTACGTTATATGGTATAACGTTATAACGTATTACGTTATATGCTATAACGTCATATGGTATAACGTTATAACGTATTACGTTATATGGTATTACGTTATAACGTATTACGTTATATGGTATAACGTTATAACGTATTACCTTATATGGTATAACGTCATATAGTATAACGTTATAACGTATTACGCTATATGGTATAACGTTATAACGTATTATGTTATATGGTATTACATCAAAACGTATTACGTTATATGGTATAACGTTATAACGTTTTACCTTATATGGTATAACGATATAACGTATTACGTTATATGGTATAACGTTATAACGTATTACGATATATGGTATATCGTCATATGGTATAACGTTATAACGTATTACGTTATATGGTATTACGTTATAACGTATTGTGTTATATGGTATAACGTTATAACGTATTACCTTATATGGTATAATGTCATATGGTATAAAGTTATAACGTATTACGTTATATGGTATTACGTCATAACGTAACACGTTCTATGGTATAACGTTATAACGTATTACGTTATATGGTATAATGTTATAACCTATTACGTTATATGGTATAACGTTATAACGTATTACGTTATATGGTGTTACGTTATAACGTATTACGTTATATGGTATAACGTTATGTGGTATAACGTTATAACGTATTACGTTATATGGTATTACGTTATAACGTATTACGTTATATGGTATAACGTTATAACGTATTACCTTATATGGTATAATGTCATATGGTATAAAGTTATAACGTATTACGTTATATGTTATTACGTCATAACGTAACACGTTCTATGGTATAACGTTATAACGTATTACGTTATATGGTATAATGTTATAACCTATTACGTTATATGGTATAACGTTATAACGTATTACGTTATATGGTGTTACGTTATAACGTATTACGTTATATGGTATAACGTTATGTGGTATAACGTTATAACGTATTACGTTATATGGTCCTACGTCATAACGTAACACGTTATATGGTATAACGTTATAACGTATTACGTTATATTGTATTACATCATAACGTATTATGTTATATGGTATAACGTTTTCAACGTATTACGTTATATGGTATTACGTTATAACGTATTACGTTATATGGAATAACGTTATAACGTATTACGTTATATGGTATTACGTTATAACGTATTACGTTATATGGTATAACGTTATAACGTATTACGTTATATGGTATTACTTCATAACGTAACACGTTATATGGTATAACGTTATAACGTATTACGTTATATTGTATTACGTCATAACGTATTACGTTATATGGTATAACGTTATAACGTTTTACCTTATATGGTATAACGTCATATAGTATAACGTTATAACGTATTACGTTATATGGTATAACGTTATAACGTATTATGTTATATGGTATTACATCAAAACGTATTACGTTATATGGTATAACGTTATAACGTATTACGTTATATGGTATAACGTTATGTGGTATAACGTTATAACGTATTACCTTATATGGTATTACGTCATATGGTATAACGTTATAACGTATTACGTTATATGGTATCACGTTATAACGTATTACGTTATATGGTATTACGTCACAACGTATTACGTTATATGGAATAACGTTATAACGTATTACGTTATATGGTATAACGTTATAACGTATTACCTTATATGGTATAACGTCATATAGTATAACGTTATAACGTATTACGTTATATGGTATAACGTTATAACGTATTACGTTATATGCTATAACGTCATATGGTATAACGTTATAACGTATTACGTTATATGGTATTACGTTATAACGTATTACGTTATATGGTATAACGTTATAACGTATTACCTTATATGGTATAACGTCATATAGTATAACGTTATAACGTATTACGTTATATGGTATAACGTTATAACGTATTATGTTATATGGTATTACATCAAAACGTATTACTTTATCTGATATAACGTTATAACGTATTACGTTATATGGTATTACATCAAAACGTATTACGTTATATGGTATTACGTCATAACGTAATACGTTATATGGTATAACGTTATAACGTATTACGTTATATGGTATTACGTTATAACGTATTACGATATATGGTATAACGTTATAACGTATTACGTTATATGGTATAACGTTATAACGTATTACGTTATATGGTATAACGTTTTTAACGTATTACGTTATATGGTATTACGTCATATGGTATAACGTTATAACGTATTACGTTATATGGTATAACGTTTTTAACGTATTACGTTATATGGTATTACGTCATAACGTAATACGTTATATGGTATAACGTTATAACGTATTACGTTATATGCTATAACGTCATATGGTATAACGTTATAACGTATTCCGTTATATGGTATTACGTTATAACGTATTACGTTATATGGTATAACGTTATAACGTATTACCTTATATGGTATAACGTCATATAGTATAACGTTATAACGTATTACGTTATATGGTATAACGTTATAACGTATTATGTTATATGGTATTACATCAAAACGTATTACGTTATATGGTATAACGTTATAACGTATTACGTTATATGGTATTACATCAAAACGTATTACGTTATATGGTATTACGTCATAACGTAATACGTTATATGGTATAACGTTATAACGTATTACGTTATATGCTATAACGTCATATGGTATAACGTTATAACGTATTCCGTTATATGGTATTACGTTATAACGTATTACGTTATATGGTATAACGTTATAACGTATTACCTTATATGGTATAACGTCATATAGTATAACGTTATAACGTATTACGTTATATGGTATAACGTTATAACGTATTACCTTATATGGTATAACGTCATATAGTATAACGTTATAACGTATTACGTTATATGGTATAACGTTATAACGTATTATGTTATATGGTATTACATCAAAACGTATTACGTTATATGGTATAACGTTATAACGTATTACGTTATATGGTATTACATCAAAACGTATTACGTTATATGGTACAACGTTAGAACGTATTACGTTATATGTTATAACGTCAAATGTTATAACGTCATAACGTATTACGTTATATGGTATTACGTCATAACGTATTACGTTATATGGTATAACGTAATATGGCATAACGTTATAACGTATTACGTTATATGGTATTAAGATATAACGTATTACGTTATATGGCATAACGTTATAACGTATTACCTTATATGGTATAACGTCATATGGTATAACGTTATAACGTATTACGTTATATGGTATTACGTTATAACGTATTGTGTTATATGGTATAACGTTATAACGTATTACCTTATATGGTATAATGTCATATGGTATAAAGTTATAACGTATTACGTTATATGGTATTACGTCATAACGTAACACGTTCTATGGTATAACGTTATAACGTATTACGTTATATGGTATAATGTTATAACCTATTACGTTATATGGTATAACGTTATAACGTATTACGTTATATGGTGTTACGTTATAACGTATTACGTTATATGGTATAACGTTATGTGGTATAACGTTATAACGTATTACGTTATATGGTACTACGTCATAACGTAACACGTTATATGGTATAACGTTATAACGTATTACGTTATATTGTATTACATCATAACGTATTATGTCATATGGTATAACGTTTTCAACGTATTACGTTATATGGTATTACGTTATAACGTATTACGTTATATGGAATAACGTTATAACGTATTACGTTATATGGTATTACGTTATAACGTATTACGTTATATGGTATAACGTTATAACGTATTACGTTATATGGTATTACTTCATAACGTAACACGTTATATGGTATAACGTTATAACGTATTACGTTATATTGTATTACGTCATAACGTATTACGTTATATGGTATAACGTTATAACGTTTTACCTTATATGGTATAACGTTATAACGTATTACGATATATGGTATAACGTTATAACGTATTACGTTATATGGTATAACGTTATAACGTATTACGTTATATGGTATAACGTTATAACGTATTACGTTATATGCTATAACGTCATATGGTATAACGTTATAACGTATTACGTTATATGGTATTACGTTATAACGTATTACGTTATATGGTATAACGTTATAACGTATTACCTTATATGGTATAACGTCATATAGTATAACGTTATAACGTATTACGTTATATGGTATAACGTTATAACGTATTATGTTATATGGTATTACATCAAAACGTATTACGTTATATGGTATAACGTTATAACGTATTACGTTATATGGTATAACGTTATGTGGTATAACGTTATAACGTATTACCTTATATGGTATTACGTCATATGGTATAACGTTATAACGTATTACGTTATATGGTATCACGTTATAACGTATTACGTTATATGGTATTACGTCACAACGTATTACGTTATATGGAATAACGTTATAACGTATTACGTTATATGGTATAACGTTATAACGTATTACCTTATATGGTATTACGTTATAACGTATTACGATATATGGTATAACGTTATAACGTATTACGTTATATGGTATAACGTTATAACGTATTACGTTATATGGTATAACGTTATAACGTATTACGTTATATGGTATTACATCAAAACGTATTACGTTATATGGTATAACGTTATAACGTATTACGTTATATGGTATAACGTTATGTGGTATAACGTTATAACGTATTACGTTATATGGTATAACGTTATGTGGTATAACGTTATAACGTATTACGTTATATGGTATTACGTTATAACGTATTACGTTATATGGTATAACGTTATAACTTATTACGTTATATGGTATTACGTTATAACGTATTACGATATATGGTATAACGTTATAACGTATTACGTTATATGGTATAACGTTATAACGTATTACGTTATATGGTATAACATCATATAGTATAACGTTATAACGTATTACGTTATATGGTATAACGTTATAACGTATTATGTTATATGGTATTACATCAAAACGTATTACGTTATATGGTATAACGTTATAACGTATTACGTTATATGGTATAACGTTATAACGTATTACGTTATATGCTATAACGTTATAACGTATTACGTTATATGGTATAACGTTATAACGTATTACCTTATATGGTATAACGTCATATGGTACAACGTTATAACGTATTACGTTATATGGTATTACGTTATAACGTATTACGTTATATGGTATAACGTTATAACGTATTACGTTATATGGTATTACGTCATAACGTATTACGTTATATGGTATAACGTTATAACGTATTACGTTATATGGTATAACGTTATGTGGTATAACGTTATAACGTATTACCTTATATGGTATTACGTCATATGGTATAACGTCATATGGTATAACGTTATAACGTATTACGTTATATGGTATTACGTTATAACGCATTACGTTATATGGTATAACGTTATAACGTATTACCTTATATGGTATAACGTCATATAGTATAACGTTATAACGTATTACGTTATATGGTATAACGTTATAACGTATTATGTTATATGGTATTACATCAAAACGTATTACGTTATATGGTATAACGTTATAACGTATTACGTTATATGGTATAACGTTATGTGGTATAACGTTATAACGTATTACCTTATATGGTATTACGTCATATGGTATAACGTCATATGGTATAACGTTATAACGTATTACGTTATATGGTATTACGTTATAACGTATTACGTTATATGGTATAACGTTATAACGTATTACCTTATATGGGATAACGTCATATAGTATAACGTTATAACGCATTACGTTATATGGTATAACGTTATAACTTATTATGTTATATGGTATTACATCAAAACGTATTACGTTATATGGTATAACGTTATAACGTATTTCGTTATATGGTATAACGTTATGTGGTATAACGTTATAACGTATTACCTTATATGGTATTACGTCATATGGTATAACGTTATAACGTATTACGTTATATGGTATCACGTTATAACGTATTACGTTATATGGTATTACGTCACAACGTATTACGTTATATGGAATAACGTTATAACGTATTACGTTATATGGTATAACGTTATAACGTATTACCTTATATGGTATAACGTCATATGGTATAACGTTATAACGTATTACGTTATATGGTATTACGTTATAACGTATTACGTTATATGGTATAACGTTATAACGTATTACGTTATATGGTATTACGTTATAACGTATTACGATATATGGTATAACGTTATAACGTATTACGTTATATGGTATAACGTTTTAACGTATTACGTTATATGGTATAACGTCATATAGTATAACGTTATAACGTATTCCGTTATATGGTATAAAGTTATAACGTATTACGTTATATGGTATAACGTTATAACGTATTACCTTATATGGTATAACGTCATATGGTATAACGTTATAACGTATTACGTTATATGGTATAACGTTATAACGTATTACGTTATATGCTATAACGTCATATGGTATAACGTTATAACGTATTACGTTATATGGTATTACGTTATAACGTATTACGTTATATGGTATAACGAAATAACGTATTACCCTATATGGTATAACGTCATATAGTATAACGTTATAACGTATTACGTTATATGGTATAACGTTATAACGTATTATGTTATATGGTATTACATCAAAACGTATTACGTTATATGGTATAACGTTATGTGGTATAACGTTATAACGTATTACCTTATATGGTATTACGTCATATGGTATAACGTTATAACGTATTACGTTATATGGTATAACGTTTTAACGTATTACGTTATATGGTATAACGTCATATAGTATAACGTTATAACGTATTACGTTATATGGTATAACGTTATAACGTATTATGTTATATGGTATTACATCAAAACGTATTACGTTATATGGTATAACGTTATAACGTATTACGTTATATGGTATCACGTTATAACGTATTACGTTATTTGGTATTACGTCACAACGTATTACGTTATATGGAATAACGTTATAACGTATTACGTTATATGGTATAACGTTATAACGTATCACCTTATATGGTATAACGTCATATGGTATAACGTTATAACGTATTACGTTATATGGTATTACGTTATAACGTATTACGTTATATAGTATAACGTTATAACGTATTACGTTATATGGTATTACGTTATAACGTATTACGATATATGGTATAACGTTATAACGTATTACGTTATATGGTATAACGTTATAACGTATTACGTTATATGGTATAATGTTTTTAACGTATTACGTTATATGGTATTACGTCATATGGTATAACGTTATAACGTATTACGTTATATGGTATAACGTTTTTAACGTATTACGTTATATGGTATTACGTCATTACGTAATACGTTATATGGTATAACGTTATAACGTATTACGTTATATGCTATAACGTCATATGGTATAACGTTATAACGTATTACGTTATATGGTATTACGTTATAACGTATTACGTTATATGGTATAACGTTATAACGTATTATGTTATATTTTATTACATCAAAACGTATTACGTTATATGGTATAACGTTATAACGTATTACGTTATATGGTATTACATCAAAACGTATTACGTTATATGGTATTACGTCATAACGTAATACGTTATATGGTACAACGTTAGAACGTATTACGTTATATGTTATAACGTCAAATCGTATAACGTCATAACGTATTACGTTATATGGTATTACGTCTTAACGTATTACGTTGTATGGTATTACGTTATAACGTATTACGTTATATGGTACAACGCTATAACGTATTATGTTATATGGTATAACGTTATAACGTATTACCTTATATGGTATAATGTCATATGGTATAAAGTTATAACGTATTACGTTATATGGTATTACGTCATAACGTAACACGTTATATGGTATAACGTTATAACGTATTACGTTATATGGTATAATGTTATAACCTATTACGTTATATGGTATAACGTTATAACGTATTACGTTATATGGTAATACGTTATAACGTATTACGTTATATGGTATAACGTTATAACGTATTACGTTATATGGTATAACGTTATGTGGTATAACGTTATAACGTATTACCTTATATGGTATTACGTCATATGGTATAACGTTATAACGTATTACCTTATACGGTATTACGTCATATGGTATAACGTTATAACGTATTACGTTATATGGTATCACGTTATAACGTATTACGTTATATGGTATTACGTCACAACGTATTACGTTATATGGAATAACGTTATAACGTATTACGTTATATGGTATAACGTTATAACGTATTACCTTATATGGTATAACGTCATATGGTATAACGTTATAACGTATTACGTTATATGGTATAACGTTTTTAACGTATTACGTTATATGGTATTACGTCATAACGTAATACGTTATATGGTATAACGTTATAACGTATTACGTTATATGCTATAACGTCATATGGTATAACGTTATAACGTATTACGTTATATGGTATTACGTTATAACGTATTACGTTATATGGTATAACGTCATATAGTATAACGTTATAACGTATTACGTTATATGGTATAACGTTATAACGTATTATGTTATATGGTATTACATCAAAACGTATTACGTTATATGGTATAACGTTATAACGTTTTACCTTATATGGTATAACGATATAACGTATTACGTTATATGGTATAACGTCATATAGTATAACGTTATAACGTATTCCGTTATATGGTATAAAGTTATAACGTATTACGTTATATGGTATAACGTTATAACGTATTACCTTATATGGTATAACGTCATATGGTATAACGTTATAACGTATTACGTTATATGGTATTACGTTATAACGTATTACGTTACATGGTATAACGTTATAACGTATTACGTTATATGGTATTACGTCATAACGTAACACGATATATGGTATAACGTTATAACGTATTACGTTATATTGTATTACGTCATAACGTATTACGTTATATGGTATAACGTTATAACGTTTTACCTTATATGGTATAACGTTATAACGTATTACGTTATATGGTATAACGTTATAACGTATTACGTTATATGGTATAACGTTATAACGTATTACGTTATATGCTATAACGTCATATGGTATAACGTTATAACGTATTACGTTATATGGTATTACGTTATAACGTATTACGTTATATGGTATAACGAAATAACGTATTACCCTATATGGTATAACGTCATATAGTATAACGTTATAACGTATTACGTTATATGGTATAACGTTATAACGTATTATGTTATATGGTATTACATCAAAACGTATTACGTTATATGGTATAACGTTATGTGGTATAACGTTATAACGTATTACCTTATATGGTATTACGTCATATGGTATAACGTTATAACGTATTACGTTATATGGTATAACGTTTTAACGTATTACGTTATATGGTATAACGTCATATAGTATAACGTTATAACGTATTACGTTATATGGTATAACGTTATAACGTATTATGTTATATGGTATTACATCAAAACGTATTACGTTATATGGTATAACGTTATAATGTATTACGTTATATGGTATCACGTTATAACGTATTACGTTATTTGGTATTACGTCACAACGTATTACGTTATATGGAATAACGTTATAACGTATTACGTTATATGGTATAACGTTATAACGTATCACCTTATATGGTATAACGTCATATGGTATAACGTTATAACGTATTACGTTATATGGTATTACGTTATAACGTATTACGTTATATAGTATAACGTTATAACGTATTACGTTATATGGTATTACGTTATAACGTATTACGATATATGGTATAACGTTATAACGTATTACGTTATATGGTATAACGTTATAACGTATTACGTTATATGGTATAATGTTTTTAACGTATTACGTTATATGGTATTACGTCATATGGTATAACGTTATAACGTATTACGTTATATGGTATAACGTTTTTAACGTATTACGTTATATGGTATTACGTCATTACGTAATACGTTATATGGTATAACGTTATAACGTATTACGTTATATGCTATAACGTCATATGGTATAACGTTATAACGTATTACGTTATATGGTATTACGTTATAACGTATTACGTTATATGGTATAACGTTATAACGTATTATGTTATATTTTATTACATCAAAACGTATTACGTTATATGGTATAACGTTATAACGTATTACGTTATATGGTATTACATCAAAACGTATTACGTTATATGGTATTACGTCATAACGTAATACGTTATATGGTACAACGTTAGAACGTATTACGTTATATGTTATAACGTCAAATCGTATAACGTCATAACGTATTACGTTATATGGTATTACGTCTTAACGTATTACGTTGTATGGTATTACGTTATAACGTATTACGTTATATGGTACAACGCTATAACGTATTATGTTATATGGTATAACGTTATAACGTATTACCTTATATGGTATAATGTCATATGGTATAAAGTTATAACGTATTACGTTATATGGTATTACGTCATAACGTAACACGTTATATGGTATAACGTTATAACGTATTACGTTATATGGTATAATGTTATAACCTATTACGTTATATGGTATAACGTTATAACGTATTACGTTATATGGTAATACGTTATAACGTATTACGTTATATGGTATAACGTTATAACGTATTACGTTATATGGTATAACGTTATGTGGTATAACGTTATAACGTATTACCTTATATGGTATTACGTCATATGGTATAACGTTATAACGTATTACCTTATACGGTATTACGTCATATGGTATAACGTTATAACGTATTACGTTATATGGTATCACGTTATAACGTATTACGTTATATGGTATTACGTCACAACGTATTACGTTATATGGAATAACGTTATAACGTATTACGTTATATGGTATAACGTTATAACGTATTACCTTATATGGTATAACGTCATATGGTATAACGTTATAACGTATTACGTTATATGGTATAACGTTTTTAACGTATTACGTTATATGGTATTACGTCATAACGTAATACGTTATATGGTATAACGTTATAACGTATTACGTTATATGCTATAACGTCATATGGTATAACGTTATAACGTATTACGTTATATGGTATTACGTTATAACGTATTACGTTATATGGTATAACGTCATATAGTATAACGTTATAACGTATTACGTTATATGGTATAACGTTATAACGTATTATGTTATATGGTATTACATCAAAACGTATTACGTTATATGGTATAACGTTAGAACGTTTTACCTTATATGGTATAACGATATAACGTATTACGTTATATGGTATAACGTTATAACGTATTACGATATATGGTATATCGTCATATGGTATAACGTTATAACGTATTACGTTATATGGTATTACGTTATAACGTATTGTGTTATATGGTATAACGTTATAACGTATTACCTTATATGGTATAATGTCATATGGTATAAAGTTATAACGTATTACGTTATATGGTATTACGTCATAACGTAACACGTTCTATGGTATAACGTTATAACGTATTACGTTATATGGTATAATGTTATAACCTATTACGTTATATGGTATAACGTTATAACGTATTACGTTATATGGTGTTACGTTATAACGTATTACGTTATATGGTATAACGTTATGTGGTATAACGTTATAACATATTACGTTATATGGTATTACGTTATAACGTATTACGTTATATGGTATAACGTTATAACGTATTACCTTATATGGTATAATGTCATATGGTATAAAGTTATAACGTATTACGTTATATGGTATTACGTCATAACGTAACACGTTCTATGGTATAACGTTATAACGTATTACGTTATATGGTATAATGTTATAACCTATTACGTTATATGGTATAACGTTATAACGTATTACGTTATATGGTGTTACGTTATAACGTATTACGTTATATGGTATAACGTTATGTGGTATAACGTTATAACGTATTACGTTATATGGTACTACGTCATAACGTAACACGTTATATGGTATAACGTTATAACGTATTACGTTATATTGTATTACATCATAACGTATTATGTTATATGGTATAACGTTTTCAACGTATTACGTTATATGGTATTACGTTATAACGTATTACGTTATATGGAATAACGTTATAACGTATTACGTTATATGGTATTACGTTATAACGTATTACGTTATATGGTATAACGTTATAACGTATTACGTTATATGGTATTACTTCATAACGTAACACGTTATATGGTATAACGTTATAACGTATTACGTTATATTGTATTACGTCATAACGTATTACGTTATATGGTATAACGTTATAACGTTTTACCTTATATGGTATAACGTTATAACGTATTACGATATATGGTATAACGTTATAACGTATTACGTTATATGGTATAACGTTATAACGTATTACGTTATATGGTATAACGTTATAACGTATTACGTTATATGCTATAACGTCATATGGTATAACGTTATAACGTATTACGTTATATGGTATTACGTTATAACGTATTACGTTATATGGTATAACGTTATAACGTATTACCTTATATGGTATAACGTCATATAGTATAACGTTATAACGTATTACGTTATATGGTATAACGTTATAACGTATTATGTTATATGGTATTACATCAAAACGTATTACGTTATATGGTATAACGTTATAACGTATTACGTTATATGGTATAACGTTATGTGGTATAACGTTATAACGTATTACCTTATATGGTATTACGTCATATGGTATAACGTTATAACGTATTACGTTATATGGTATCACGTTATAACGTATTACGTTATATGGTATTACGTCACAACGTATTACGTTATATGGAATAACGTTATAACGTATTACGTTATATGGTATAACGTTATAACGTATTACCTTATATGGTATTACGTTATAACGTATTACGATATATGGTATAACGTTATAACGTATTACGTTATATGGTATAACGTTATAACGTATTACGTTATATGGTATAACGTTATAACGTATTACGTTATATGGTATTACATCAAAACGTATTACGTTATATGGTATAACGTTATAACGTATTACGTTATATGGTATAACGTCATATGGTATTACGTTATAACGCATTACGTTATATGGTATAACGTTATAACGTATTACCTTATATGGTATAACGTCATATAGTATAACGTTATAACGTATTACGTTATATGGTATAACGTTATAACGTATTATGTTATATGGTATTACATCAAAACGTATTACGTTATATGGTATAACGTTATAACGTATTACGTTATATGGTATAACGTTATGTGGTATAACGTTATAACGTATTACCTTATATGGTATTACGTCATATGGTATAACGTCATATGGTATAACGTTATAACGTATTACGTTATATGGTATTACGTTATAACGTATTACGTTATATGGTATAACGTTATAACGTATTACCTTATATGGGATAACGTCATATAGTATAACGTTATAACGCATTACGTTATATGGTATAACGTTATAACTTATTATGTTATATGGTATTACATCAAAACGTATTACGTTATATGGTATAACGTTATAACGTATTTCGTTATATGGTATAACGTTATGTGGTATAACGTTATAACGTATTACCTTATATGGTATTACGTCATATGGTATAACGTTATAACGTATTACGTTATATGGTATCACGTTATAACGTATTACGTTATATGGTATTACGTCACAACGTATTACGTTATATGGAATAACGTTATAACGTATTACGTTATATGGTATAACGTTATAACGTATTACCTTATATGGTATAACGTCATATGGTATAACGTTATAACGTATTACGTTATATGGTATTACGTTATAACGTATTACGTTATATGGTATAACGTTATAACGTATTACGTTATATGGTATTACGTTATAACGTATTACGATATATGGTATAACGTTATAACGTATTACGTTATATGGTATAACGTTTTAACGTATTACGTTATATGGTATAACGTCATATAGTATAACGTTATAACGTATTCCGTTATATGGTATAAAGTTATAACGTATTACGTTATATGGTATAACGTTATAACGTATTACCTTATATGGTATAACGTCATATGGTATAACGTTATAACGTATTACGTTATATGGTATTACGTTATAACGTATTACGTTATATGGTATAACGTTATAACGTATTACGTTATATGGTATTACGTCATAACGTAACACGATATATGGTATAACGTTATAACGTATTACGTTATATTGTATTACGTCATAACGTATTACGTTATATGGTATAACGTTATAACGTTTTACCTTATATGGTATAACGTTATAACGTATTACGTTATATGGTATAACGTTATAACGTATTACGTTATATGGTATAACGTTATAACGTATTACGTTATATGCTATAACGTCATATGGTATAACGTTATAACGTATTACGTTATATGGTATTACGTTATAACGTATTACGTTATATGGTATAACGAAATAACGTATTACCCTATATGGTATAACGTTATAACGTATTTCGTTATATGGTATAACGTTATGTGGTATAACGTTATAACGTATTACCTTATATGGTATTACGTCATATGGTATAACGTTATAACGTATTACGTTATATGGTATAACGTTATAACGTATTATGTTATATGGTATTACATCAAAACGTATTACGTTATATGGTATAACGTTATGTGGTATAACGTTATAACGTATTACCTTATATGGTATTACGTCATATGGTATAACGTTATAACGTATTACGTTATATGGTATAACGTTTTAACGTATTACGTTATATGGTATAACGTCATATAGTATAACGTTATAACGTATTACGTTATATGGTATAACGTTATAACGTATTATGTTATATGGTATTACATCAAAACGTATTACGTTATATGGTATAACGTTATAACGTATTACGTTATATGGTATCACGTCATATGGTATAACGTTATAACGTATTACGTTATATGGTATTACGTTATAACGTATTACGTTATATGGTATAACGTTATAACGTATTATGTTATATTTTATTACATCAAAACGTATTACGTTATATGGTATAACGTTATAACGTATTACGTTATATGGTATTACATCAAAACGTATTACGTTATATGGTATTACGTCATAACGTAATACGTTATATGGTACAACGTTAGAACGTATTACGTTATATGTTATAACGTCAAATCGTATAACGTCATAACGTATTACGTTATATGGTATTACGTCTTAACGTATTACGTTGTATGGTATTACGTTATAACGTATTACGTTATATGGTACAACGCTATAACGTATTATGTTATATGGTATAACGTTATAACGTATTACCTTATATGGTATAATGTCATATGGTATAAAGTTATAACGTATTACGTTATATGGTATTACGTCATAACGTAACACGTTATATGGTATAACGTTATAACGTATTACGTTATATGGTATAATGTTATAACCTATTACGTTATATGGTATAACGTTATAACGTATTACGTTATATGGTAATACGTTATAACGTATTACGTTATATGGTATAACGTTATAACGTATTACGTTATATGGTATAACGTTATGTGGTATAACGTTATAACGTATTACCTTATATGGTATTACGTCATATGGTATAACGTTATAACGTATTACCTTATATGGTATTACGTCATATGGTATAACGTTATAACGTATTACGTTATATGGTATCACGTTATAACGTATTACGTTATATGGTATTACGTCACAACGTATTACGTTATATGGAATAACGTTATAACGTATTACGTTATATGGTATAACGTTACAACGTATTACCTTATATGGTATAACGTCATATGGTATAACGTTATAACGTATTACGTTATATGGTATAACGTTTTTAACGTATTACGTTATATGGTATTACGTCATAACGTAATACGTTATATGGTATAACGTTATAACGTATTACGTTATATGCTATAACGTCATATGGTATAACGTTATAACGTATTACGTTATATGGTATTACGTTATAACGTATTACGTTATATGGTATAACGTTATAACGTATTACGTTATATGGTATTACGTCACAACGTATTACGTTATATGGAATAACGTTATAACGTATTACGTTATATGGTATAACGTTATAACGTATTACCTTATATGGTATAACGTCATATGGTATAACGTTATAACGTATTACGTTATATGGTATTACGTTATAACGTATTACGATATATGGTATAAGGTTATAACGTATTACGTTATATGGTATAACGTTATAACGTATTACGTTATATGGTATAACGTCATATAGTATAACGTTATAACGTATTACGTTATATGGTATAACGTTATAACGTATTATCTTATATGGTATTACATCAAAACGTATTACGTTATATGGTATAACGTTATAACGTATTACGTTATATGGTATAACGTTATAACGTATTACGTTATATGGTATAACGTTATAACGTATTACGTTATATGGTATAACGTCATATAGTATAACGTTATAACGTATTACGTTATATGGTATAACGTTATAACGTATTATCTTATATGGTATTACATCAAAACTTATTACGTTATATGGTATAACGTTATAACGTATTACGTTATATGGTATAACGTTATAACGTATTACGTTATATGGTATAACGTTATAACGTATTACCTTATATGGTATAACGTCATATGGTATAACGTTATAACGTATTACCTTATATGGTATAATGTCATATGGTATAAAGTTATAACGTATTACGTTATATGGTATTACGTCATAACGTAACACGTTATATGGTATAACGTTATAACGTATTACGTTATATGGTATAATGTTATAACCTATTACGTTATATGGTATAACGTTATAACGTATTACGTTATATGGTATTACGTTATAACGTATTACGTTATATGGTATAACGTTATAACGTATTACGTTATATGGTATAACGTTATGTGGTATAACGTTATAACGTATTACCTTATATGGTATTACGTCATATGGTATAACGTTATAACGGATTACGTTATATGGTATCACGTTATAACGTATTACGTTATATGGTATTACGTCACAACGTATTTCGTTATATGGTATAACGTTATAACGTATTACGTTATATGGTATAACGTTATAACGTATTACGTTATATGGTATAACGTTATAACGTATTACCTTATATGGTATAACGTCATATGGTATAACGTTATAACGTATTACGTTATATGGTATTACGTTATAACGTATTACGTTATATGGTATAACGTTATAACGTATTACGTTATATGGTATTACGTTATAACGTATTACGTTATATGGTATAACGTTATAACGTATTACCTTATATGGTATAACGTCATATGGTATAACGTTATAACGTATTACGTTATATGGTATAACGTTATAACGTATAACGTTATATGGTATTACATCAAAACGTATTACGTTATATGGTATAACGTTATAACGTATTACGTTATATGGTATTACATCAAATCGTATTACGTTATATGGTATTACGTCATAACGTATTACGTTATATGGTATTACGTCATAACGTAACACGTTATATGGTATAACGTTATAACGTATTACGTCATATGGTATAACGTTATAACGTATTACGTTGTATGGTATCACGTTATAACGTATTACGTTATATGGTATTACGTCACAACGTATTTCGTTATATGGTATAACGTTATAACGTATTACGTTATATGGTATAACGTTATAACGTATTACCTTATATGGTATAACGTCATATGGTATAACGTTATAACGTATTACGTTATATGGTATAACGTTATAACGTATTACCTTATATGGTATTACGTTATAACGTATTACGATATATGGTATAACGTTATAACGTATTACGTTATATGGTATAACGTTATAACGTATTACGTTATATGGTATAACGTCATATAGTATAACGTTATAACGTATTACGTTATATGGTATAACGTTATAACGTATTATGTTATATGGTATTACATCAAAACGTATTAAGTTATATGGTATAACGTTATAACGTATTACGTTATATGGTATAACGTTATAACGTATTACGTTATATGGTATAACGTTATAACGTATTACCTTATATGGTATAACGTCATATGGTATAACGTTATAACGTATTACGTTATATGGTATTACGTTATAACGTATTACGTTATATGGTATAACGTTATAACGTATTACGTTATATGGTATTACGTCATAACGTAACACGATATATGGTATAACGTTATAACGTATTACGTTATATTGTATTACGTCATAACGTATTACGTTATATGGTATAACGTTATAACGTTTTACCTTATATGGTATAACGTTATAACGTATTACGTTATATGGTATAACGTTATAACGCATTACGATATATGGTATAACGTTGTAACGTATTACGTTATATGGTATAACGTTATAACGTATTACGTTATATGGTATAACGTTATAACGTATTACGTTATATGGTATAACGTTATAAAGTATTACCTTATATGGTATAACGTCATATAGTATAACGTTATAACGTATTACGTTATATGGTATAACGTTATAACGTATTATGTTATATGGTATTACATCAAAACGTATTACGTTATATGGTATAACGTTATGTGGTATAACGTTATAACGTATTACCTTATATGGTATTACGTCATATGGTATAACGTTGTAACGTATTACGTTATATGGTATCACGTTATAACGTATTACGTTATATGGTATTACGTCACAACGTATTACGTTATATGGAATAACGTTATAACGTATTACGTTATATGGTATAACGTTATAACGTATCACCTTATATGGTATAACGTCATATGGTATAACGTTATAACGTATTACGTTATATGGTATTACGTTATAACGTATTACGTTATATGGTATAACGTTATAACGTATTATGTTATATGGTATTACATCAAAACGTAATACGTTATATGGTATAACGTTATGTGGTATAACGTTATAACGTATTACCTTATATGGTATTACGTCACATGGTATAACGTTATAACGTATTACGTTATATGGTATTACGTTATAACGTATTACGTTATATGGTATAACGTTATAATGTATTATGTTATATGGTATTACATCAAAACGTATTACGTTATATGGTATAACGTTATAACGTATTACGTTATATGGTATTACATCAAAACGTATTACGTTATATGGTATTACGTCATAACGTAATACGTTATATGGTATAACGTTATAACGTATTACGTTATATGCTATAACGTCATATGGTATAACGTTATAACGTATTACGTTATATGGTACAACGTTAGAACGTATTACGTTATATGTTATAACGTCAAATGGTATAACGTCATAACGTATTACGTTATATGGTATTACGTTATAACGTATTACGTTATATGGTATAACGTTATAATGTATTATGTTATATGGTATTACATCAAAACGTATTACGTTATATGGTATAACGTTATAACGTATTACGTTATATGGTATTACATCAAAACGTATTACGTTATATGGTATTACGTCATAACGTAATACGTTATATGGTATAACGTTATAACGTATTACCTTATATGGTATAATGTCATATGGTATAAAGTTATAACGTATTACGTTATATGGAATTACGTCATAACGTAACACGTTATATGGTATAACGTTATAACGTATTACGTTATATGGTATAATGTTATAACCTATTACGTTATATGGTATAACGTTATAACGTATTACGTTATATGGTATAACGTTATAACGTATTACGTTATATGGTATAACGTTATGTGGTATAACGTTATAACGTATTACCTTATATAGTATTACGTCATATGGTATAACGTTATAACGTATTACGTTATATGGTATCACGTTATAACGTATTACGTTATATGGTATTACGTCACAACGTATTTCGTTATATGGTATAACGTTATAACGTATTACGTTATATGGTATAACGTTATAACGTATTACCTTATATGGTATAACGTCATATGGTATAACGTTATAACGTATTACGTTATATGGTATTACGTTATAACGTATTACGTTATATGGTATAACGTTATAACGTATTACGTTATATGGTATTACGTTATAACGTATTACGTTATATGGTATAACGTTATAACGTATTACCTTATATGGTATAACGTCATATGGTATAACGTTATAACGTATTACGTTATATGGTATAACGTTATAACGTATAACGTTATATGGTATTACATCAAAACGTATTACGTTATATGGTATAACGTTATAACGTATTACGTTATATGGTATTACATCAAATCGTATTACGTTATATGGTATTACGTCATAACGTAATACTGTTATATGGTATAACGTTATAACGTATTACGTTATATGCTATAACGTCATATGGTATAACGTTATAACGTATTACGTTATATGGTATAACGTTATAACGTATTACCTTATATGGTATAACGTCATATGGTATAACGTTATAACGTATTACGTTATATGGTATTACGTCATAACGTAACACGTTATATGGTATAACGTTATAACGTATTACGTTATATGGTATAATGTTATAACCTATTACGTCATATGGTATAACGTTATAACGTATTACGTTATATTGTATTACGTCATAACGTATTACGTTATATGGTATAACGTTATAACGTATTATGTTATATGGTATTACATCAAAACGTATTACGTTATATGGTATAACGTTATAACGTATTACGTTATATGGTATAACGTTATAACGTATTACGTTATATGGTATAACGTTATAACGTATTACCTTATATGGTATAACGTCATATGGTATAACGTTATAACGTATTACGTTATATGGTATTACGTTATAACGTATTACGTTATATGGTATAACGTTATAACGTATTACGTTATATGGTATTACGTCATAACGTAACACGATATATGGTATAACGTTATAACGTATTACGTTATATTGTATTACGTCATAACGTATTACGTTATATGGTATAACGTTATAACGTTTTACCTTATATGGTATAACGTTATAACGTATTACGTTATATGGTATAACGTTATAACGTATTACGATATATGGTATAACGTTGTAACGTATTACGTTATATGGTATAACGTTATAACGTATTACGTTATATGGTATAACGTTATAACGTATTACGTTATATGCTATAACGTCATATGGTATAACGTTATAACGTATTAGGTTATATGGTATTACGTTATAACGTATTTCGTTATATGGTATAACGTTATAACGTATTACGTTATATGGTATAACGTTATAACGTATTACCTTATATGGTATAACGTCATAGAGTATAACGTTCTAACGTATTACGTTATATGGTATAACGTTATAACGTATTATGTTATATGGTATTACATCAAAACGTATTACGTTATATGGTATAACGTTATGTGGTATAACGTTATAACGTATTACCTTATATGGTATTACGTCATATGGTATAACGTTGTAACGTATTACGTTATGTGGTATCACGTTATAACGTATTACGTTATATGGAATTACGTCACAACGTATTACGTTATATGGAATAACGTTATAACGTATTACGTTATATGGTATAACGTTATAACGTATCACCTTATATGGTATAACGTCATATGGTATAACGTTATAACGTATTACGTTATATGGTATTACGTTATAACGTATTACGTTATATGGTATAACGTTATAACGTATTACGTTATATGGTATTACGTTATATGGTATTACGTTATAACGTATTACGATATATGGTATAACGTTATAACGTATTACATTATATGGTATAACGTTATAACGTATTACGTTATATGGTATAACGTTTTTAACGTATTACGTTATATGGTATTACGTCATATGGTATAACGTTATAACGTATTACGTTATATGGTATAACGTTTTTAACGTATTACGTTATATGGTATTACGTCATAACGTAATACGTTATATGGTATAACGTTATAACGTATTACGTTATATGCTATAGCGTGATATGGTATAACGTTATAACGTATTACGTTATATGGTATTACGTTATAACGTATTACGTTATATGGTATTACGTCACAACGTATTACGTTATATGGAATAACGCTATAACGTATTGCGTTATATGGTATAACGTTATAACGTATTACCTTATATGGTATAACGTCATATGGTATAACGTTATAACGTATTACGTTATATGGTATTATTTTATAACGTATTACGTTATATGGTATAACGTTATAACGTATTACGTTATATGGTAATACGTTATAACGTATTACGATATATGGTATAACGTTATAACGTATTACGTTATATGGTATAACGTTATAACGTATTACGTTATATGGTATAACGTTTTTAACGTATTACGTTATATGGTATTACGTCATATGGTATAACGTTATAACGTATTACGTTATATGGTATTACGTTATAACGTATTACGTTATATGGTATTACGTTACAACGTATTACGTTATATGGTATAACGTTATAACGTATTACGTTATATGCTATAACGTCATATGGTATAACGTTATAATGTATTACGTCATATTGTATAACGTTATAACGTAATACGTTATATGGTATAACGTCATATGGTATAACGTTATAACGTATTACGTTATATGGTATTACGTCATAACGTAATACGTTATGTGGTATAACGTTATAACGTATTACGTTATATGGTATTACGTTATAACGTATTACGTTATATGGTATAACGTTATAACGTATTACCTTATATGGTATAACGTCATATGGTATAACGTTATAACGTATTACGTTATATGGTATAACGATATAACGTATTACGTTATATGCTATAACGTCAGATGGTATAGCGTTATAACGTATTACGTTATATGGTATTACGTTATAACGTATTACGTTATATGGTATAACGTTATAACTTATTACGTTATATGGTATTACGTTATAACGTATTACGTTATATGGTATAACGTTATAACGTATTATCTTATATGGTATAACGTCATATAGTATAACGTTATAACGTATTACGTTATATGGTATAACGTTATAACGTATTATGTTATATGGTATTACATCAAAACGTATTACGTTATATGGTATTACGTCATAACGTAATACGTTATATGGTATAACGTTATAACGTATTACGTTATATGCTATAACGTCATATGGTATAACGTTATAACGTATTACGTTATATGGTACAACGTTAGAACGTATTACGTTATATGTTATAACGTCAAATGGTATAATGTCATAACGTATTACGTTATATGGTATTACGTCATAACGTATTACGTTGTATGGTATTACGTTATAACGTATTACGTTATATGGTATTACGTTATAACGTATTACGTTATATGGTATAACGTTATAACGTATTACGTTATATGGTATTACGTTATAACGTATTACGTTATATGGTATAACGATATAACGTATTACGTTATCTGGTATTACGTCATAACGTATTACGTTATATGGTATAACGTTATGACGTATTACCTTATATGGTATAACGTCATATGGTATAACGTTATAACGTATTACGTTATATGGTATTACGTTATAACGTATTACGTTATATGGTATAACGTTATAACTTATTACGTTATATGGTATTATGTTATAACGTATTACGTTATATGGTATAACGTTATAACGTATTACCTTATATGGTATAACGTTATATAGTATAACGTTATAACGTATTACGTTATATGGTATAACGTTATAACGTATTATGTTATATGGTATTACATCAAAACGTATTACGTTATATGGTATAACGTTATAACGTATTACGTTATATGTTATTACATCAAAACGTATTACGTTATATGGTATTACGTCATAACGTAATACGTTATATGGTATAACGTTATAACGTATTACGTTATATGCTATAACGTCATATGGTATAACGTTATAACGTATTACGTTATATGGTACAACGTTAGAACGAATTACGTTATATGTTATAACGTCAAATGGTATAATGTCATAACGTATTACGTTATATGGTATTACGTCATAACGTATTACGTTGTATGGTATTACGTTATAACGTATTACGTTATATGGTATTACGTTATAACGTATTACGTTATATGGTATAACGTTATAACGTATTACGTTATATGGTATTACGTTATAACGTATTACGTTATATGGTATAACGATATAACGTATTACGTTATCTGGTATTACGTCATAACGTATTACGTTATATGGTATAACGTCATATGGTATAACGTTATGACGTATTACGTTATATGGTATAACGTTATAACGTATTACCTTATATGGTATAATGTCATATGGTATAAAGTTATAACGTATTACGTTATATGGAATTACGTCATAACGTAACACGTTATATGGTATAACGTTATAACGTATTACGTTATATGGTATAATGTTATAACCTATTACGTTATATGGTATAACGTTATAACGTATTACGTTATATGGTATAACGTTATAACGTATTACGTTATATGGTATAACGTTATGTGGTATAACGTTATAACGTATTACCTTATATAGTATTACGTCATATGGTATAACGTTATAACGTATTACGTTATATGGTATCACGTTATAACGTATTACGTTATATGGTATTACGTCACAACGTATTTCGTTATATGGTATAACGTTATAACGTATTACGTTATATGGTATAACGTTATAACGTATTACCTTATATGGTATAACGTCATATGGTATAACGTTATAACGTATTACGTTATATGGTATTACGTTATAACGTATTACGTTATATGGTATAACGTTATAACGTATTACGTTATATGGTATTACGTTATAACGTATTACGTTATATGGTATAACGTTATAACGTATTACCTTATATGGTATAACGTCATATGGTATAACGTTATAACGTATTACGTTATATGGTATAACGTTATAACGTATAACGTTATATGGTATTACATCAAAACGTATTACGTTATATGGTATAACGTTATAACGTATTACGTTATATGGTATTACATCAAATCGTATTACGTTATATGGTATTACGTCATAACGTAATACTGTTATATGGTATAACGTTATAACGTATTACGTTATATGCTATAACGTCATATGGTATAACGTTATAACGTATTACGTTATATGGTATAACGTTATAACGTATTACCTTATATGGTATAACGTCATATGGTATAACGTTATAACGTATTACGTTATATGGTATTACGTCATAACGTAACACGTTATATGGTATAACGTTATAACGTATTACGTTATATGGTATAATGTTATAACCTATTACGTCATATGGTATAACGTTATAACGTATTACGTTATATTGTATTACGTCATAACGTATTACGTTATATGGTATAACGTTATAACGTATTATGTTATATGGTATTACATCAAAACGTATTACGTTATATGGTATAACGTTATAACGTATTACGTTATATGGTATAACGTTATAACGTATTACGTTATATGGTATAACGTTATAACGTATTACCTTATATGGTATAACGTCATATGGTATAACGTTATAACGTATTACGTTATATGGTATTACGTTATAACGTATTACGTTATATGGTATAACGTTATAACGTATTACGTTATATGGTATTACGTCATAACGTAACACGATATATGGTATAACGTTATAACGTATTACGTTATATTGTATTACGTCATAACGTATTACGTTATATGGTATAACGTTATAACGTTTTACCTTATATGGTATAACGTTATAACGTATTACGTTATATGGTATAACGTTATAACGTATTACGATATATGGTATAACGTTGTAACGTATTACGTTATATGGTATAACGTTATAACGTATTACGTTATATGGTATAACGTTATAACGTATTACGTTATATGCTATAACGTCATATGGTATAACGTTATAACGTATTAGGTTATATGGTATTACGTTATAACGTATTTCGTTATATGGTATAACGTTATAACGTATTACGTTATATGGTATAACGTTATAACGTATTACCTTATATGGTATAACGTCATAGAGTATAACGTTATAACGTATTACGTTATATGGTATAACGTTATAACGTATTATGTTATATGGTATTACATCAAAACGTATTACGTTATATGGTATAACGTTATGTGGTATAACGTTATAACGTATTACCTTATATGGTATTACGTCATATGGTATAACGTTGTAACGTATTACGTTATGTGGTATCACGTTATAACGTATTACGTTATATGGAATTACGTCACAACGTATTACGTTATATGGAATAACGTTATAACGTATTACGTTATATGGTATAACGTTATAACGTATCACCTTATATGGTATAACGTCATATGGTATAACGTTATAACGTATTACGTTATATGGTATTACGTTATAACGTATTACGTTATATGGTATAACGTTATAACGTATTACGTTATATGGTATTACGTTATATGGTATTACGTTATAACGTATTACGATATATGGTATAACGTTATAACGTATTACATTATATGGTATAACGTTATAACGTATTACGTTATATGGTATAACGTTTTTAACGTATTACGTTATATGGTATTACGTCATATGGTATAACGTTATAACGTATTACGTTATATGGTATAACGTTTTTAACGTATTACGTTATATGGTATTACGTCATAACGTAATACGTTATATGGTATAACGTTATAACGTATTACGTTATATGCTATAACGTGATATGGTATAACGTTATAACGTATTACGTTATATGGTATTACGTTATAACGTATTACGTTATATGGTATTACGTCACAACGTATTACGTTATATGGAATAACGCTATAACGTATTGCGTTATATGGTATAACGTTATAACGTATTACCTTATATGGTATAACGTCATATGGTATAACGTTATAACGTATTACGTTATATGGTATTATTTTATAACGTATTACGTTATATGGTATAACGTTATAACGTATTACGTTATATGGTAATACGTTATAACGTATTACGATATATGGTATAACGTTATAACGTATTACGTTATATGGTATAACGTTATAACGTATTACGTTATATGGTATAACGTTTTTAACGTATTACGTTATATGGTATTACGTCATATGGTATAACGTTATAACGTATTACGTTATATGGTATTACGTTATAACGTATTACGTTATATGGTATTACGTTACAACGTATTACGTTATATGGTATAACGTTATAACGTATTACGTTATATGCTATAACGTCATATGGTATAACGTTATAATGTATTACGTCATATTGTATAACGTTATAACGTAATACGTTATATGGTATAACGTCATATGGTATAACGTTATAACGTATTACGTTATATGGTATTACGTCATAACGTAATACGTTATGTGGTATAACGTTATAACGTATTACGTTATATGGTATTACGTTATAACGTATTACGTTATATGGTATAACGTTATAACGTATTACCTTATATGGTATAACGTCATATGGTATAACGTTATAAAGTATTACGTTATATGGTATAACGATATAACGTATTACGTTATATGCTATAACGTCAGATGGTATAGCGTTATAACGTATTACGTTATATGGTATTACGTTATAACGTATTACGTTATATGGTATAACGTTATAACTTATTACGTTATATGGTATTACGTTATAACGTATTACGTTATATGGTATAACGTTATAACGTATTATCTTATATGGTATAACGTCATATAGTATAACGTTATAACGTATTACGTTATATGGTATAACGTTATAACGTATTATGTTATATGGTATTACATCAAAACGTATTACGTTATATGGTATTACGTCATAACGTAATACGTTATATGGTATAACGTTATAACGTATTACGTTATATGCTATAACGTCATATGGTATAACGTTATAACGTATTACGTTATATGGTACAACGTTAGAACGTATTACGTTATATGTTATAACGTCAAATGGTATAATGTCATAACGTATTACGTTATATGGTATTACGTCATAACGTATTACGTTGTATGGTATTACGTTATAACGTATTACGTTATATGGTATTACGTTATAACGTATTACGTTATATGGTATAACGTTATAACGTATTACGTTATATGGTATTACGTTATAACGTATTACGTTATATGGTATAACGATATAACGTATTACGTTATCTGGTATTACGTCATAACGTATTACGTTATATGGTATAACGTTATGACGTATTACCTTATATGGTATAACGTCATATGGTATAACGTTATAACGTATTACGTTATATGGTATTACGTTATAACGTATTACGTTATATGGTATAACGTTATAACTTATTACGTTATATGGTATTATGTTATAACGTATTACGTTATATGGTATAACGTTATAACGTATTACCTTATATGGTATAACGTTATATAGTATAACGTTATAACGTATTACGTTATATGGTATAACGTTATAACGTATTATGTTATATGGTATTACATCAAAACGTATTACGTTATATGGTATAACGTTATAACGTATTACGTTATATGTTATTACATCAAAACGTATTACGTTATATGGTATTACGTCATAACGTAATACGTTATATGGTATAACGTTATAACGTATTACGTTATATGCTATAACGTCATATGGTATAACGTTATAACGTATTACGTTATATGGTACAACGTTAGAACGAATTACGTTATATGTTATAACGTCAAATGGTATAATGTCATAACGTATTACGTTATATGGTATTACGTCATAACGTATTACGTTGTATGGTATTACGTTATAACGTATTACGTTATATGGTATTACGTTATAACGTATTACGTTATATGGTATAACGTTATAACGTATTACGTTATATGGTATTACGTTATAACGTATTACGTTATATGGTATAACGATATAACGTATTACGTTATCTGGTATTACGTCATAACGTATTACGTTATATGGTATAACGTCATATGGTATAACGTTATGACGTATTACGTTATATGGCATAACGTTATAACGTATTACGTTATATGCTATAACGTCATATGGTATAACGTTATAACGTATTACGTTATATGGTATTACGTCATAACGTATTACGTTATATGGTATATCGTTATAACGTATTACGTTGTATGCTATAACGTCATATAGTATAACGTTATAACGTATTACGTTATATGGTATTACGTTATAACGTATTACGTTATATGGTATAACGTTATAACGTATTGCGTTATATGATATAACGTTATATGGTATAACGTTATAACGTATTACCTTATATGGTATAACGGCATATGGTATAACGTTATAACATATTACGTTATATGGTATAACGTTATAACGTATTTCGTTTTATGGTATTACGTCATAACGTATTACGATATATGGTATAACGTCATATGGTATAACGTTATGACGTATTACATTATATGGTATTACGTCATATGGTATAACGTTATGACGTATTACGTTATATGGCATAACGTTATAACGTATTACGTTATATGCTATAGCGTCATATGGTATAACGTTATAACGTATTACGTTATATGGTATTACGTCATAACGTATTACGTTATATGGTATATCGTTATAACGTATTACGTTATATGGTATTACGTCACAACGTATTTCGTTATATGGTATAACGTTATAACGTATTACGTTATATGGTATAACGTTAAAACGTATTACCTTATATGGTATAACGTCATATGGTATAACGTTATAACGTATTACGTTATATGGTATTACGTTATAACGTATTACGTTATATGGTATAACGTTATAACGTATTACGTTATATGGTATTACGTTATAACGTATTACGTTATATGGTATAACGATATAACGTATTACGTTATCTGGTATTACGTCATAACGTATTACGTTATATGGTATAACGTCATGTGGTATAAAGTTATAACGTATTACGTTATATGGTATTACGTCATAACGTATTACGTTATATGGTATATCGTTATAACGTATTACGTTGTATGCTATGACGTCATATAGTATAACGTTATAACGTATTACGTTATATGGTATTACGTTATAACGTATTACGTTATATGGTATAACGTTATAACGTATTGCGTTATATGATATAACGTTATATGGTATAACGTTATAACGTATTACCTTATATGGTATAACGTCATATGGTATAACGATATAACGTATTACGTTATATGGTATCACGTTATAACGTATTACGTTATATGGTATAACGTTATAACGTATTACGTTATATGGTATTACATCAAAACGTATTACGTTATATGGTACAACGTTAGAACGTATTACGTTATATGTTATAACGTCAAATGGTATAACGTTATAACGTATTACGTTATATGGTATTACGTCATAACGTATTACGTTGTATGGTATTACGTTATAACGTATTACGTTATATGGTATTACGTTATAACGTATTACGTTATATGTTATAACGTTATAACGTATTACGTTATATGGTATTACGTTATAACGTATTACGTTATATGGTATAACGTTATAACGTATTACGTTATATGGTATTACGTCAAAACGTATTACGTTATATGGTATAACGTTTTTAACGTATTACGTTATATGGTATTACGTTATAACGTATTACGTTATATGGTATAACGTTATAACGTATTACGTTATATGGTATTACGTTATAACGTATTACGTTATATGGTATAACGTTATAACGTATTACGTTATATGGTATTACGTTATAACGTATTACGTTATATGGTATAACGTTATAACGTATTACGTTATATGGTATTACGTCATAACGTAACACGTTATATGGTATAACGTTATAACGTATTACGTTATATTGTATTACGTCATAACGTATTACGTTATATGGTATAACGTTTTTAACGTATTACGTTATATGGTATTACGTTATAACGTATTACGTTATATGGTATAACGTTATAACGTATTACGTTATATGGTATTACGTTATAACGTATTACGTTATATGGTATAACGTTATAACGTATTACGTTATATGGTATTACGTCATAACGTAACACGTTATATGGTATAACGTTATAACGTATTACGTTATATTGTATTACTTCATAACGTATTACGTTATATGGTATAACGTTATAACGTTTTACCAAATATGGTATAACGTTATAACGTATTACGTTATATGGTATAACGTTATAACGTATTACGATATATGGTATAACGTTATAACGTATTACGTTATATGGTATAACGTTATAACGTATTACGTTATATGGTATAACGTTATGTGGTATAACGTTATAACGTATTACCTTATATGGTATTACGTCATATGGTATAACGTTATAACGTATTACGTTATATGGTATCACGTTATAACGTATTACGTTATATGGTATTACGTCACAACGTATTACGTTATATGGAATAACGCAATAAAGTATTGCGTTATATGGTATAACGTTATAACGTATTACCTTATATGGTATAACGTCATATGGTATAACGTTATAACGTATTACGTTAGATGGTATTATTTTATAACGTATTACGTTATATGGTATAACGTTATAACGTATTACGATATATGGTATAACGTCATATGGTATAACGTTATGACGTATTACATTATATGGTATTACGTCATATGGTATAACGTTATGACGTATTACGTTATATGGCATAACGTTATAACGTATTACGTTATATGCTATAGCGTCATATGGTATAACGTTATAACGTATTACGTTATATGGTATTACGTCATAACGTATTACGTTATATGGTATTACGTCATAACGTATTACGTTATATGGTATAACGTTAAAACGTATTACCTTATATGGTATTACGTTATAACGTATTACGTTATATGGTATAACGTTATAACGTATTACGTTATATGGTATTACGTTATAACGTATTACGTTATATGGTATAACGATATAACGTATTACGTTATCTGGTATTACGTCATAACGTATTACGTTATATGGTATAACGTCATATGGTATAAAGTTATAACGTATTACGTTATATGGTATTACGTCATAACGTATTACGTTATATGGTATATCGTTATAACGTATTACGTTGTATGCTATGACGTCATATAGTATAACGTTATAACGTATTACGTTATATGGTATTACGTTATAACGTATTACGTTATATGGTATAACGTTATAACGTATTGCGTTATATGATATAACGTTATATGGTATAACGTTATAACGTATTACCTTATATGGTATAACGTCATATGGTATAACGATATAACGTATTACGTTATATGGTATCACGTTATAACGTATTACGTTATATGGTATAACGTTATAACGTATTACGTTATATGGTATTACATCAAAACGTATTACGTTATATGGTACAACGTTAGAACGTATTACGTTATATGTTATAACGTCAAATGGTATAACGTTATAACGTATTACGTTATATGGTATTACGTCATAACGTATTACGTTGTATGGTATTACGTTATAACGTATTACGTTATATGGTATTACGTTATAACGTATTACGTTATATGTTATAACGTTATAACGTATTACGTTATATGGTATTACGTTATAACGTATTACGTTATATGGTATAACGTTATAACGTGTTACGTTATATGGTATTACGTCAAAACGTATTACGTTATATGGTATAACGTTTTTAACGTATTACGTTATATGGTATTACGTTATAACGTATTACGTTATATGGTATAACGTTATAACGTATTACGTTATATGGTATTACGTTATAACGTATTACGTTATATGGTATAACGTTATAACGTATTACGTTATATGGTATTACGTTATAACGTATTACGTTATATGGTATAACGTTATAACGTATTACGTTATATGGTATTACGTCATAACGTAACACGTTATATGGTATAACGTTATAACGTATTACGTTATATTGTATTACGTCATAACGTATTACGTTATATGGTATAACGTTTTTAACGTATTACGTTATATGGTATTACGTTATAACGTATTACGTTATATGGTATAACGTTATAACGTATTACGTTATATGGTATTACGTTATAACGTATTACGTTATATGGTATAACGTTATAACGTATTACGTTATATGGTATTACGTCATAACGTAACACGTTATATGGTATAACGTTATAACGTATTACGTTATATTGTATTACTTCATAACGTATTACGTTATATGGTATAACGTTATAACGTTTTACCTTATATGGTATAACGTTATAACGTATTACGTTATATGGTATAACGTTATGTGGTATAACGTTATAACGTATTACCTTATATGGTATTACGTCATATGGTATAACGTTATAACGTATTACGTTATATGGTATCACGTTATAACGTATTACGTTATATGGTATTACGTCACAACGTATTACGTTATATGGAATAACGCAATAAAGTATTGCGTTATATGGTATAACGTTATAACGTATTACCTTATATGGTATAACGTTATAACGTATTACGTTATATGGTATAACGTTTTTAACGTATTACGTTATATGGTATTACGTCATATGGTATAACGTTATAACGTATTACGTTATATGGTATAACGTTTTTAACGTATTACGTTATATGGTATTACGTCATAACGTAATACGTTATATGGTATAACGTTATAACGTATTACGTTATATGCTATAACGTCATATGGTATAACGTTATAACGTATTACGTTATATGGTATTACGTTATAACGTATTACGTTATATGGTATTACGTTATAACGTATTACGTTATATGGTATAACGTTATAACGTATTACGTTATATGCTATAACGTCATATGGTATAACGTTATAATGTATTACGTCATATTGTATAACGTTATAACGTAATACGTTATATGGTATAACGTCATATGGTATAACGTTATAACGTATTACGTTATATGGTATTACGTCATAACGTAATACGTTATATGGTATAACGTTATAACGTATTACGTTATATGGTATTACGTTATAACGTATTACGTTATATGGTATAACGTTATAACGTATTACCTTATATGGTATAACGTCATATGGTATAACGTCATAACGTAATACGTTATATGGTATAACGTTATAACGTATTACGTTATATGGTATTACGTTATAACGTATTACGTTATATGGTATAACGTTATAACGTATTACCTTATATGGTATAACGTCATATGGTATAACGTTATAACGTATTACGTTATATGGTATAACGATATAACGTATTACGTTATATGCTATAACGTCAGATGGTATAGCGTTATAACGTATTACGTTATATGGTATTACGTTATAACGTATTACGTTATATGGTATAACGTTATGACGTATTACCTTATATGGTATAACGTCATATGGTATAACGTTATAACGTATTACGTTATATGGTATAACGTTATAACGTATTACGTTATATGCTATAACGTCATATGGTATAACGTTATAACGTATTACGTTATATGGTATTACGTTATAACGTATTACGTTATAACGTATTACGTTATATGGTATAACGTTATAACTTATTACGTTATATGGTATTACGTTATAACGTATTACGTTATATGGTATAACGTTATAACGTATTACGTTATATGGTATTACATCAAAACGTATTACGTTATATGGTATTACGTCATAACGTAATACGTTATATGGTATAACGTTATAACGTATTACGTTATATGCTATAACGTCATATGGTATAACGTTATAACGTATTACGTTATATGGTATTACGTCATAACGTATTACGTTGTATGGTATTACGTTATAACGTATTACGTTATATGGTATTACGTTATAACGTATTACGTTATATGGTATAACGTTATAACGTATTACGTTATATGGTATTACGTTATAACGTATTACGTTATATGGTATAACGATATAACGTATTACGTTATCTGGTATTACGTCATAACGTATTACGTTATATGCTATAACGTCATATGGTATAACGTTATAACGTATTACGTTATATGGTATTACGTCATAACGTATTACGTTATATGGTATATCGTTATAACGTATTACGTTGTATGCTATAACGTCATATAGTATAACGTTATAACGTATTACGTTATATGGTATTACGTTATAACGTATTACGTTATATGGTATAACGTTATAACGTATTGCGTTATATGATATAACGTTATATGGTATAACGTTATAACGTATTACCTTATATGGTATAACGTCATATGGTATAACGATATAACGTATTACGTTATATGATATCACGTTATAACGTATTACGTTATATGGTATTACGTCAAAAAGTATTACGTTATATGGTTTAACGTTTTTAACGTATTACGTTATATGGTATTACGTCATAACGTAATACGTTATATGGTATAACGTTATAACGTATTACGTCATAACGTAATACGTTATATGGTATAACGTTATAACGTATTACGTTATATGCTATAACGTCATATAGTATAACGTTATAACGAATTACGTTATAACGTATTACGTTATATGCTATAACGTCATATAGTACAACGTTATAACGAATTACGTTATATGGTATTACGTTATAACGTATTACGTTATATGGTATAACGATATAACGTATTACGTTATCTGGTATTACGTCATAACGTATTACGTTATATGGTATAACGGCATATGGTATAACGTTATAACATATTACGTTATATGGTATAACGTTATAACGTATTTCGTTTTATGGTATTACTTCATAACGTATTACGATATATGGTATAACGTCATATGGTATAACGTTATGACGTATTACATTATATGGTATTACGTCATAACGTATTACGTTATATGGTATAACGTTATAACGTATTGCGTTATATGCTATAACTTCATATGGTATAACGTCATAACGTATTACGTTATATGGTATTACGTTATAACGTATTACGTTATATGCTATAACGTCATATGGTATAACGTTGTAACGTATTACGTTATATGGTATTACGTTATAACGTATTACGTTATATGGTATTACATCAAAACGTATTACGTTATATGGTACAACGTTAGAACGTATTACGTTATATGTTATAACGTCAAATGGTATAACGTTAGAACGTATTACGTTATATGGTATTACGTCATAACGTATTACGTTGTATGGTATTACGTTATAACGTATTACGTTATATGGTATTACGTTATAACGTATTACGTTATATGGTATAACGTTATAACGTATTACGTTATATGGTATTACGTCATAACGTAACACGTTATATGGTATAACGTTATAACGTATTACGTTATATGGTATAACGTTATAACGTATTACGTTATATGGTATTACGTTATAACGTATTACGTTATATGGTATAACGTTATAACGTATTACGTTATATGGTATTACGTCAAAACGTATTACGTTATATGGTATTACGTCATAACGTAACACGTTATATGGTATAACGTTATAACGTATTACGTTATATTGTATTACGTTATAACGTATTACGTTATATGGTATAACGTTATAACGTTTTACCTTATATGGTATAACGTTATAACGTATTACGTTATATGGTATTACGTCAAAACGTATTACGTTATATGGTATTACGTCATAACGTAACACGTTATATGGTATAACGATATAACGTATTACGTTATATGGTATAACGTTATGTGGTATAACGTTATAACGTATTACCTTATATGGTATTACGCCATATGGTATAACGTTATAACGTATTACGTTATATGGTATCACGTTATAACGTATTACGTTATATGGTATTACGTCACAACGTATTACGTTATATGGAATAACGTTATAACGTATTACGTTATATGGTATAACGTTATAACGTATTACCTTATATGGAATAACGTCATGTGGTATAACGTTGTAACGTATTACGTTATATGGTATTACGTTATAACGTATTACGTTATATGGTATAACGTTATAACGTATTACGTTATATGGTACAACGTTATAACGTATTACCTTATATGGTATAACGTCATATGGTATAACGTTGTAACGTATTACGTTATATGGTATTACCTTATAACGTATTACGTTATATGGTATAACGTTATAACGTATTACGTTATATGGTATTACGTTATAACGTATTACGTTATATGGTATAACGTTATAACGTATTACGTTATATGGTACTACGTCAAAACGTATTACGTTATATGGTATAACGTTTTTAACGTATTACGTTATATGGTATTACGTTATAACGTATTACGTTATATGGTATAACGTTATAACGTATTACGTTATATGGTATTACGTTATAACGTATTACGTTATATGGTATAACGTTATAACGTATTACGTTATATGGTATTACGTCATAACGTAGCACGTTATATGGTATAACGTTATAACGTATTACGTTATATTGTATTACGTCATAACGTATTACGTTATATGGTATAACGTTATAACGTTTTACCTTATATGGTATCACGTTATATGGTATCACGTTATAACGTATTACGTTATATGGTATTACGTCACAACGTATTACGTTATATGGAATAACGTTATAACGTATTACGTTATATGGTATAACGTTATAACGTATTACCTTATATGGAATAACGTCATGTGGTATAACGTTGTAACGTATTACGTTATATGGTATTACGTTATAACGTATTACGTTATATGGTATAACGTTATAACGTATTACGTTATATGGTACAACGTTATAACGTATTACCTTATATGGTATAACGTCATATGGTATAACGTTGTAACGTATTACGTTATATGGTATTACCTTATAACGTATTACGTTATATGGTATAACGTTTTTAACGTATTACATTATATGGTATTACGTTATAACGTATTACGTTATATGGTATAACGTTATAACGTATTACGTTATATGGTACTACGTCAAAACGTATTACGTTATATGGTATAACGTTATAACGTATTACGTTATATGGTATTACGTCATAACGTAGCACGTTATATGGTATAACGTTATAACGTATTACGTTATATTGTATTACGTCATAACGTATTACGTTATATGGTATAACGTTATAACGTTTTACCTTATATTGTATTACGTTATATGGTATAACGTTTTTAACGTATTACGTTATATGGTATTACGTTATAACGTATTACGTTATATGGTATAACGTTAGAACGTATTACGTTATATTGTATTACGTTATAACGTATTACGTTATATGGTATAACGTTATAACGTATTTCGTTATATGGTATTACGTCATAACGTAACACGTTATATGGTATAACGTTATAACGTATTACGTTATATTGTATTACGTCATAACGTATTACGTTATATGGTATAACGTTATAACGTATTACGACATATGGTATAACGTTATAACGTATTACGTTATATGGTATAACGTTATAACGTATTACGTTATATGGTATAACGTTATGTGGTATAACGTTATAACGTATTACCTTATATGGTATTACGTCATATGGTATAACGTTATAACGTATTACGTTATATGGTATCACGTTATAACGTATTTCGTTATATGGTATTATGTCACAACGTTTTACCTTATATGGTATAACGTTATAACGTATTACGATATATGGTATAACGTTATAACGTATTACGTTATATGGTATAACGTTATAACGTATTACGTTATATGGTATAACGTTATGTGGTATAACGTTATAACGTATTACCTTATATGGTATTACGTCATATGGTATAACGTTATAACGTATTACGATATATGGTATAACGTTATATCGTATTACCTTATATGGTATAACGTCATATGGTATAACGTTGTAACGTATTACGTTATATGGTATTACGTCACAACGTATTACGTTATATGGTATAACGTTATAACGTTTTACCTTATATTGTATTACGTTATATGGTATAACGTTATAACGTATTACGTTATATGGTATAACGTTATAACGTATTACCTTATATGGTATAACGTCATATGGTATAACGTTGTAACGTATTACGTTATATGGTATTACGTTATAACGTATTACGTTATATGGTATAACGTTATAACGTATTACGTTATATGGTATAACGTTATAACGTTTTACCTTATATGGTATAACGTTATAACGTATTACGATATATGGTATAACGTTATAACGTATTACGTTATATGGTATAACGTTATAACGTATTACGTTATATGGTATAACGTTATAACGTATTACGTTATATGGTATAACGTTATAACGTATTACCTTATATGGTATAACGTCATATGGTATAACGTTGTAACGTATTACGTTATATGGTATTACGTTATAACGTATTACGTTATATGGTATAACGTTATAACGTATTACGTTATGTGGTATTACGTTATAACGTATTACGTTATATGGTATAACGTTATAACGTATTACGTTATATGGTATTACGTCAAAACGTATTACGTTATATGGTATAACGTTTTTAACGTATTACGTTATATGGTATTACGTTATAACGTATTACGTTATATGGTATAACGTTAGAACGTATTACGTTATATGGTATTACGTTATAACGTATTACGTTATATGGTATAACGTTATAACGTATTTCGTTATATGGTATTACGTCATAACGTAACACGTTATATGGTATAACGTTATAACGTATTACGTTATATTGTATTACGTCATAACGTATTACGTTATATGGTATAACGTTATAACGTTTTACCTTATATGGTATAACGTTATAACGTATTACGATATATGGTATAACGTTATAACGTATTACGTTATATGGTATAACGTTATAACGTATTACGTTATATGGTATAACGTTATAACGTTTTACCTTATATGGTATAACGTTATAACGTATTACGATATATGGTATAACGTTATAACGTATTACGTTATATGGTATAACGTTATAACGTATTACGTTATATGGTATAACGTTATGCGGTATAACGTTATAACGTATTACGTTATGTGGTATTACGTTATAACGTATTACGTTATATGGTATAACGTTATAACGTATTACGTTATATGGTATTACGTCAAAACGTATTACGTTATATGGTATAACGTTTTTAACGTATTACGTTATATGGTATTACGTTATAACGTATTACGTTATATGGTATAACGTTAGAACGTATTACGTTATATTGTATTACGTTATAACGTATTACGTTATATGGTATAACGTTATAACGTATTTCGTTATATGGTATTACGTCATAACGTAACACGTTATATGGTATAACGTTATAACGTATTACGTTATATTGTATTACGTCATAACGTATTACGTTATATGGTATAACGTTATAACGTTTTACCTTATATGGTATAACGTTATAACGTATTACGATATATGGTATAACGTTATAACGTATTACGTTATATGGTATAACGTTATAACGTATTACGTTATATGGTATAACGTTATGTGGTATAACGTTATAACGTATTACCTTATATGGTATTACGTCATATGGTATAACGTTATAACGTATTACGTTATATGGTATCACGTTATAACGTATTACGTTATATGGTATTACCTCACAACGTATTACGTTATGTGGAATAACGTTATAACGTATTACGTTATATGGTATAACGTTATAACGTATTACCTTATATGGTATAACGTCATATGGTATAACGTTATAACGTATTACGTTATATGGTATTACGTTATAACGTATTACGTTATATGGTATAACGTTATAACGTATTACGATATATGGTATAACGTTATAACGTATTACGTTATATGGTATAACGTTATAACGTATTACGATATATGGTATAACGTTATGTGGTATAACGTTATAACGTATTACCTTATATGGTATTACGTCATATGGTATAACGTTATAACGTATTACGATATATGGTATAACGTTATAACGTATTACGTTATATGGTATAACGTTATAACGTATTACGTTATATGGTATTACGTCATAACGTAACACGTTATATGGTATAACGTTATAACGTATTACGTTATATTGTATTACGTTATAACGTATTACGTTATATGGTATTACGTTATAACGTATTACGTTATATGGTATAACGTTATAACGTATTACGTTATATGGTTTTACGTTATAACGTATTACGTTATATGGTATAACGTTATAACGTATTACGTTATATGGTATTACGTCATAACGTAACACGTTATATGGTATAACGTTATAACGTATTACGTTATATTGTATTACGTCATAACGTATTACGTTATATGGTATGTCATTATAACGTTTTACCTTATATGGTATAACGTTATAACGTATTACGTTATATGGTATAACGTTATAACGTATTACGATATATGGTATAACGTTATAACGTATTACGTTATATGGTATATCGTTATAACGTATTGCGTTATATGGTATAACGTTATGTGGTATAACGTTATAACGTATTACCTTATATGGTATTACGTCATATGGTATAACGTTATAACGTATTACGTTATATGGTATCACGTTATAACGTATTACGTTATATGGTATTACGTCACAACGTATTACGTTATATGGAATAACGTTATAACGTATTACGTTATATGGTATAACGTTATAACGTATTACCTTATATGGTATAACGTCATATGGTATAACGTTGTAACGTATTACGTTATATGGTATTACGTTATAACGTATTACGTTATATGGTATAACGTTATAACGTATTACGTTATGAGGTATTACGTTATAACGTATTACGTTATATGGTATAACGTTATAACGTATTACGTTATATGGTATTACGTCAAAACGTATTACGTTATATGGTATAACGTTTTTAACGTATTACGTTATATGGTATTACGTTATAACGTATTACGTTATATGGTATAACGCTAGAACGTATTACGTTATATGGTATTACGTTATAACGTATTACGTTATATGGTATAACGTTATAACGTATTTCGTTATATGGTATTACGTCATAACGTAACACGTTATATGGTATAACGTTATAACGTATTACGTTATATTGTATTACGTCATAACGTATTACGTTATATGGTATAACGTTATAACGTTTTACCTTATATGGTATAACGTTATAACGTATTATGATATATGGTATAACGTTATAACGTATTACGTTATATGGTATAACGTTATAACGTATTACGTTATATGGTATAACGTTATAACGTTTTACCTTATATGGTATAACGTTATAACGTATTACGATATATGGTATAACGTTATAACGTATTACGTTATATGGTATAACGTTATAACGTATTACGTTATATGGTATAACGTTATGCGGTATAACGTTATAACGTATTACGTTATGTGGTATTACGTTATAACGTATTACGTTATATGGTATAACGTTATAACGTATTACGTTATATGGTATTACGTCAAAACGTATTACGTTATATGGTATAACGTTTTTAACGTATTACGTTATATGGTATTACGTTATAACGTATTACGTTATATGGTATAACGTTAGAACGTATTTCGTTATATTGTATTACGTTATAACGTATTACGTTATATGGTATAACGTTATAACGTATTTCGTTATATGGTATTACGTCATAACGTAACACGTTATATGGTATAACGTTATAACGTATTACGTTATATTGTATTACGTCATAACGTATTACGTTATATGGTATAACGTTATAACGTTTTACCTTATATGGTATAACGTTATAACGTATTACGATATATGGTATAACGTTATAACGTATTACGTTATATGGTATAACGTTATAACGTATTACGTTATATGGTATAACGTTATGTGGTATAACGTTATAACGTATTACCTTATATGGTATTACGTCATATGGTATAACGTTATAACGTATTACGTTATATGGTATCACGTTATAACGTATTACGTTATATGGTATTATGTCACAACGTATTACGTTATATGGTATAACGTTATAACGTATTACGTTATATGGTATAACGTTATAAAGTATCACCTTATATGTTATAACGTCATATGGTATAACGTTATAACGTATTACGTTATATGGTATTACGTCAAAACGTATTACGTTATATGGTATAACGTTTTTAACGTATTGCGTTATATGGTATTACGTTATAACGTATTACGTTATATGGTATAACGTTATAACGTATTACGTTATATGGTATTACGTTATAACGTATTACGTTACATGGTATAACGTTATAACGTATTACGTTATATGGTATTACGTCATAACGTAACACGTTATATGGTATAACGTTATAACGTATTACGTTATATTGTATTACGTTATAACGTATTACGTTATATGGTATAACGTTATAACGTTTTACCTTATATGGTATAACGTTATAACGTATTACGATATATGGTATAACGTTATAACGTATTACGTTATATGGTATAACGTTATAACGTATTACGTTATATGGTATAACGTTATGTGGTATAACGTTATAACGTATTACCTTATATGGTATTACGTCATATGGTATAACGTTATAACGTATTACGTTATATGGTATCACGTTATAACGTATTACGTTATATGGTATTACGTCACAACGTATTACGTTATATGGAATAACGTTATAACGTATTACGTTATATGGTATAACGTTATAACGTATTACCTTATATGGTATAACGTCATATGGTATAACGTTGTAACGTATTACGTTATATGGTATTACGTTATAACGTATTACGTTATATGGTATAACGTTATAACGTATTACGTTATATGGTATTACGTTATAACGTATTACGTTATATGGTATAACGTTAAAACGTATTACGTTATATGGTACTACGTCAAAACGTATTACGTTATATGGTATAACGTTTTTAACGTATTACGTTATATGGTATTACGTTATAACGTATTACGTTATATGGTATAACGTTATAACGTATTACGTTATATGGTATTACGTTATAACGTATTACGTTATATGGGATAACGTTATAACGTATTACGTTATATGGTATTACGTCATAACGTAACACGTTATATGGTATAACGTTATAACGTATTACGTTATATTGTATTACGTCATAACGTATTACGTTATATGGTATATCGTTATAACGTTTTACCTTATATGGTATAACGTTATAACGTATTACGTTATATGGTAAAACGTTATAACGTATTACGATATATGGTATAACGTTATAACGTATTACGTTATATGGTATATCGTTATAACGTATTACGTTATATGGTATAACGTTATGTGGTATAACGTTATAACGTATTACCTTATATGGTATAACGTTATAACGTATTACGTTATATGGGATAACGTTATAACGTATTTCGTTATATGGTATTACGTCATAACGTAACACGTTATATGGTATAACGTTATAACGTATTACGTTATATTGTATTACGTCATAACGTATTACGTTATATGGTATAACGTTATAACGTTTTACCTTATATGGTATAACGTTATAACGTATTACGATATATGGTATAACGTTATAACGTATTACGTTATATGGTATAACGTTATAACGTATTACGTTATATGGTATAACGTTATAACGTTTTACCTTATATGGTATAACGTTATAACGTATTACGATATATGGTATAACGTTATAACGTATTACGTTATATGGTATAACGTTATAACGTATTACGTTATATGGTATAACGTTATGCGGTATAACGTTATAACGTATTACGTTATGTGGTATTACGTTATAACGTATTACGTTATATGGTATTACGTCAAAACGTATTACGTTATATGGTATAACGTTTTTAACGTATTACGTTATATGGTATTACGTTATAACGTATTACGTTATATGGTATAACGTTAGAACGTATTACGTTATATTGTATTACGTTATAACGTATTACGTTATATGGTATAACGTTATAACGTATTTCGTTATATGGTATTACGTCATAACGTAACACGTTATATGGTATAACGTTATAACGTATTACGTTATATTGTATTACGTCATAACGTATTACGTTATATGGTATAACGTTATAACGTTTTACCTTATATGGTATAACGTTATAACGTATTACGATATATGGTATAACGTTATAACGTATTACGTTATATGGTATAACGTTGTAACGTATTACGTTATATGGTATAACGTTATGTGGTATAACGTTATAACGTATTACCTTATATGGTATTACGTCATATGGTATAACGTTATAACGTATTACGTTATATGGTATCACGTTATAACGTATTACGTTATATGGTATTATGTCACAACGTATTACGTTATATGGTATAACGTTATAACGTATTACGTTATATGGTATAACGTTATAAAGTATCACCTTATATGTTATAACGTCATATGGTATAACGTTATAACGTATTACGTTATATGGTATTACGTCAAAACGTATTACGTTATATGGTATAACGTTTTTAACGTATTGCGTTATATGGTATTACGTTATAACGTATTACGTTATATGGTATAACGTTATAACGTATTACGTTATATGGTATTACGTTATAACGTATTACGTTACATGGTATAACGTTATAACGTATTACGTTATATGGTATTACGTCATAACGTAACACGTTATATGGTATAACGTTATAACGTATTACGTTATATTGTATTACGTTATAACGTATTACGTTATATGGTATAACGTTATAACGTTTTACCTTATATGGTATAACGTTATAACGTATTACGTTATATGGTATAACGTTATAACGTATTACGATATATGGTATAACGTTATAACGTATTACGTTATATGGTATAACGTTATAACGTATTACGTTATATGGTATAACGTTATGTGGTATAACGTTATAACGTATTACCTTATATGGTATTACGTCATATGGTATAACGTTATAACGTATTACGTTATATGGTATCACGTTATAACGTATTACGTTATATGGTATTACGTCACAACGTATTACGTTATATGGAATAACGTTATAACGTATTACGTTATATGGTATAACGTTATAACGTATTACCTTATATGGTATAACGTCATATGGTATAACGTTGTAACGTATTACGTTATATGGTATTACGTTATAACGTATTACGTTATATGGTATAACGTTATAACGTATTACGTTATATGGTATTACGTTATAACGTATTACGTTATATGGTATAACGTTAAAACGTATTACGTTATATGGTACTACGTCAAAACGTATTACGTTATATGGTATAACGTTTTTAACGTATTACGTTATATGGTATTACGTTATAACGTATTACGTTATATGGTATAACGTTATAACGTATTACGTTATATGGTATTACGTTATAACGTATTACGTTATATGGTATAACGTTATAACGTATTACGTTATATGGTATTACGTCATAACGTAACACGTTATATGGTATAACGTTATAACGTATTACGTTATATTGTATTACGTCATAACGTATTACGTTATATGGTATATCGTTATAACGTTTTACCTTATATGGTATAACGTTATAACGTATTACGTTATATGGTATAACGTTATAACGTATTACGATATATGGTATAACGTTATAACGTATTACGTTATATGGTATATCGTTATAACGTATTACGTTATATGGTATAACGTTATGTGGTATAACGTTATAACGTATTACCTTATATGGTATTACGTCATATGGTATAACGTTATAACGTATTACGTTATATGGTATCACGTTATAACGTATTACGTTATATGGTATTACGTCACAACGTATTACGTTATATGGAATAACGTTATAACGTATTACGTTATATGGTATAACGTTATAACGTATTACCTTATATGGTATAACGTCATATGGTATAACGTTGTAACGTATTACGTTATATGGTATTACGTTATAACGTATTACGTTATATGGTATTACGTTATAACGTATTACGTTATATGGTATTACGTTATAACGTATTACGTTATATGGTATAACGTTATAACGTATTACGTTATATGGTATTACGTCATAACGTAACACGTTATATGGTATAACGTTATAACGTATTACGTTATATGGTATAACGTTATAACGTATTACGTTATATGGTATTACGTTATAACGTATTACGTTATATGGTATAACGTTATAACGTATTACGTTATATGGTATTACGTTAAAACGTATTACGTTATATGGTATTACGTCATAACGTAACACGTTATATGGTATAACGTTATAACGTATTACGTTATATTGTATTACGTTATAACGTATTACGTTATATGGTATAACGTTATAACGTTTTACCTTATATGGTATAACGTTATAACGTATTACGTTATATGGTATAACGTTATAACGTATTACGATATATGGTATAACGTTATAACGTATTACGTTATATGGTATAACGTTATAACGTATTACGTTATATGGTATAACGTTATGTGGTATAACGTTATAACGTATTACCTTATATGGTATTACGCCATATGGTATAACGTTATAACGTATTACGTTATATGGTATCACGTTATAACGTATTACGTTATATGGTATTACGTCACAACGTATTACGTTATATGGAATAACGTTATAACGTATTACGTTATATGGTATAACGTTATAACGTATTACCTTATATGGAATAACGTCATGTGGTATAACGTTGTAACGTATTACGTTATATGGTATTACGTTATAACGTATTACGTTATATGGTATAACGTTATAACGTATTACGTTATATGGTACAACGTTATAACGTATTACCTTATATGGTATAACGTCATATGGTATAACGTTGTAACGTATTACGTTATATGGTATTACCTTATAACGTATTACGTTATATGGTATAACGTTATAACGTATTACGTTATATGGTATTACGTTATAACGTATTACGTTATATGGTATAACGTTATAACGTATTACGTTATATGGTATAACGTTATAACGTTTTACCTTATATTGTATTACGTTATATGGTATAACGTTTTTAACGTATTACGTTATATGGTATTACGTTATAACGTATTACGTTATATGGTATAACGTTAGAACGTATTACGTTATATTGTATTACGTTATAACGTATTACGTTATATGGTATAACGTTATAACGTATTTCGTTATATGGTATTACGTCATAACGTAACACGTTATATGGTATAACGTTATAACGTATTACGTTATATTGTATTACGTCATAACGTATTACGTTATATGGTATAACGTTATAACGTTTTACCTTATATGGTATAACGTTATAACGTATTACGATATATGGTATAACGTTATAACGTATTACGTTATATGGTATAACGTTATAACGTATTACGTTATATGGTATAACGTTATGTGGTATAACGTTATAACGTATTACCTTATATGGTATTACGTCATATGGTATAACGTTATAACGTATTACGTTATATGGTATCACGTTATAACGTATTACGTTATATGGTATTATGTCACAACGTTTTACCTTATATGGTATAACGTTATAACGTATTACGATATATGGTATAACGTTATAACGTATTACGTTATATGGTATAACGTTATAACGTATTACGTTATATGGTATAACGTTATGTGGTATAACGTTATAACGTATTACCTTATATGGTATTACGTCATATGGTATAACGTTATAACGTATTACGATATATGGTATAACGTTATAACGTATTACGTTATATGGTATTACGTCACAACGTATTACGTTATATGGAATAACGTTATAACGTATTACGTTATATGGTATAACGTTATAACGTATTACCTTATATGGTATAACGTCATATGGTATAACGTTGTAACGTATTACGTTATATGGTATTACGTTATAACGTATTACGTTATATGGTATAACGTTATAACGTATTACGTTATATGGTATTACGTTATAACGTATTACGTTATATGGTATAACGTTAAAACGTATTACGTTATATGGTACTACGTCAAAACGTATTACGTTATATGGTATAACGTTTTTAACGTATTACGTTATATGGTATTACGTTATAACGTATTACGTTATATGGTATAACGTTATAACGTATTACGTTATATGGTATTACGTTATAACGTATTACGTTATATGGTATAACGTTATAACGTATTACGTTATATGGTATTACGTCATAACGTAACACGTTATATGGTATAACGTTATAACGTATTACGTTATATTGTATTACGTCATAACGTATTACGTTATAAGGTATATCGTTATAACGTTTTACCTTATATGGTATAACGTTATAACGTATTACGTTATATGGTATAACGTTATAACGTATTACGATATATGGTATAACGTTATAACGTATTACGTTATATGGTATATCGTTATAACGTATTACGTTATATGGTATAACGTTATGTGGTATAACGTTATAACGTATTACCTTATATGGTATTACGTCATATGGTATAACGTTATAACGTATTACGTTATATGGTATCACGTTATAACGTATTACGTTATATGGTATTACGTCACAACGTATTACGTTATATGGAATAACGTTATAACGTATTACGTTATATGGTATAACGTTATAACGTATTACCTTATATGGTATAACGTCATATGGTATAACGTTGTAACGTATTACGTTATATGGTATAACGTTTTTAACGTATTACGTTATATGGTATTACGTTATAACGTATTACGTTATATGGTATAACGTTAGAACGTATTACGTTATATGGTATTACGTTATAACGTATTACGTTATATGGTATAACGTTATAACGTATTTCGTTATATGGTATTACGTCATAACGTAACACGTTATATGGTATAACGTTATAACGTATTACGTTATATTGTATTACGTCATAACGTATTACGTTATATGGTATAACGTTATAACGTTTTACCTTATATGGTATAACGTTATAACGTATTACGATATATGGTATAACGTTATAACGTATTACGTTATATGGTATAACGTTATAACGTATTACGTTATATGGTATAACGTTATAACGTTTTACCTTATATGGTATAACGTTATAACGTATTACGATATATGGTATAACGTTATAACGTATTACGTTATATGGTATAACGTTATAACGTATTACGTTATATGGTATAACGTTATGCGGTATAACGTTATAACGTATTACGTTATGTGGTATTACGTTATAACGTATTACGTTATATGGTATAACGTTATAACGTATTACGTTATATGGTATTACGTCAAAACGTATTACGTTATATGGTATAACGTTTTTAACGTATTACGTTATATGGTATTACGTTATAACGTATTACGTTATATGGTATAACGTTAGAACGTATTACGTTATATTGTATTACGTTATAACGTATTACGTTATATGGTATAACGTTATAACGTATTTCGTTATATGGTATTACGTCATAACGTAACACGTTATATGGTATAACGTTATAACGTATTACGTTATATTGTATTACGTCATAACGTATTACGTTATATGGTATAACGTTATAACGTTTTACCTTATATGGTATAACGTTATAACGTATTACGATATATGGTATAACGTTATAACGTATTACGTTATATGGTATAACGTTATAACGTATTACGTTATATGGTATAACGTTATAACGTTTTACCTTATATGGTATAACGTTATAACGTATTACGATATATGGTATAACGTTATAACGTATTACGTTATATGGTATAACGTTATAACGTATTACGTTATATGGTATAACGTTATGCGGTATAACGTTATAACGTATTACGTTATGTGGTATTACGTTATAACGTATTACGTTATATGGTATAACGTTATAACGTATTACGTTATATGGTATTACGTCAAAACGTATTACGTTATATGGTATAACGTTTTTAACGTATTACGTTATATGGTATTACGTTATAACGTATTACGTTATATGGTATAACGTTAGAACGTATTACGTTATATTGTATTACGTTATAACGTATTACGTTATATGGTATAACGTTATAACGTATTTCGTTATATGGTATTACGTCATAACGTAACACGTTATATGGTATAACGTTATAACGTATTACGTTATATTGTATTACGTCATAACGTATTACGTTATATGGTATAACGTTGTAACGTTTTACCTTATATGGTATAACGTTATAACGTATTACGATATATGGTATAACGTTATAACGTATTACGTTATATGGTATAACGTTATAACGTATTACGTTATATGGTATAACGTTATGTGGTATAACGTTATAACGTATTACCTTATATGGTATTACGTCATATGGTATAACGTTATAACGTATTACGTTATATGGTATCACGTTATAACGTATTACGTTATATGGTATTACCTCACAACGTATTACGTTATGTGGAATAACGTTATAACGTATTACGTTATATGGTATAACGTTATAACGTATTACCTTATATGGTATTACGTCATATGGTATAACGTTATAACGTATTACGATATATGGTATAACGTTATAACGTATTACGTTATATGGTATAACGTTATAACGTATTACGTTATATGGTATTACGTCATAACGTAACACGTTATATGGTATAACGTTATAACGAATTACGTTATATTGTATTACGTTATAACGTATTACGTTATATGGTATTACGTTATAACGTATTACGTTATATGGTATAACGTTATAACGTATTACGTTATATGGTATTACGTTATAACGTATTACGTTATATGGTATAACGTTATAACGTATTACGTTATATGGTATTACGTCATAACGTAACACGTTATATGGTATAACGTTATAACGTATTACGTTATATTGTATTACGTCATAACGTATTACGTTATATGGTATATCGTTATAACGTTTTACCTTATATGGTATAACACTATAACGTATTACGTTATATGGTATAACGTTATAACGTATTACGATATATGGTATAACGTTATAACGTATTACGTTATATGGTATATCGTTATAACGTATTACGTTATATGGTATAACGTTATGTGGTATAACGTTATAACGTATTACCTTATATGGTATTACGTCATATGGTATAACGTTATAACGTATTACGTTATATGGTATTACGTCAAAACGTATTACGTTATATGGTATAACGTTTTTAACGTATTACGTTATATGGTATTACGTTATAACGTATTACGTTATATGGTATAACGCTAGAACGTATTACGTTATATGGTATTACGTTACAACGTATTACGTTATATGGTATAACGTTATAACGTATTTCGTTATATGGTATTACGTCATAACGTAACACGTTATATGGTATAACGTTATAACGTATTACGTTATATTGTATTACGTCATAACGTATTACGTTATACGGTATAACGTTATAACGTTTTACCTTATATGGTATAACGTTATAACGTATTACGATATATGGTATAACGTTATAACGTATTACGTTATATGGTATAACGTTATAACGTATTACGTTATATGGTATAACGTTATAACGTTTTACCTTATATGGTATAACGTTATAACGTATTACGATATATGGTATAACGTTATAACGTATTACGTTATATGGTATAACGTTATAACGTATTACGTTATATGGTATAACGTTATGCGGTATAACGTTATAACGTATTACGTTATGTGGTATTACGTTATAACGTATTACGTTATATGGTATAACGTTATAACGTATTACGTTATATGGTATTACGTCAAAACGTATTACGTTATATGGTATAACGTTTTTAACGTATTACGTTATATGGTATTACGTTATAACGTATTACGTTATATGGTATAACGTTATAACGTATTACGTTATATGGTATTACGTCAAAACGTATTACGTTATATGGTATAACGTTTTTAACGTATTACGTTATATGGTATTACGTTATAACGTATTACGTTATATGGTATAACGTTAGAACGTATTACGTTATATGGTATTACGTTATAACGTATTACGTTATATGGTATAACGTTATAACGTATTTCGTTATATGGTATTACGTCATAACGTAACACGTTATATGGTATAACGTTATAACGTATTACGTTATATTGTATTACGTCATAACGTATTACGTTATATGGTATAACGTTATAACGTTTTACCTTATATGGTATAACGTTATAACGTATTACGATATATGGTATAACGTTATAACGTATTACGTTATATGGTATAACGTTATAACGTATTACGTTATATGGTATAACGTTATAACGTATTACGTTATATGGTATAACGTTATAACGTATTACGATATATGGTATAACGTTATAACGTATTACGTTATATGGTATAACGTTATAACGTATTACGTTATATGGTATAACGTTATGCGGTATAACGTTATAACGTATTACGTTATGTGGTATTACGTTATAACGTATTACGTTATATGGTATAACGTTATAACGTATTACGTTATATGGTATTACGTCAAAACGTATTACGTTATATGGTATAACGTTTTTAACGTATTACGTTATATGGTATTACGTTATAACGTATTACGTTATATGGTATAACGTTAGAACGTATTACGATATATGGTATAACGTTATAACGTATTACGTTATATGGTATAACGTTATAACGTATTACGTTATATGGTATAACGTTATGTGGTATAACGTTATAACGTATTACCTTATATGGTATTACGTCATATGGTATAACGTTATAACGTATTACGATATATGGTATAACGTTATAACGTATTACGTTATATGGTATAACGTTATAACGTATTACGTTATATGGTATTACGTCATAACGTAACACGTTATATGGTATAACGTTATAACGTATTACGTTATATTGTATTACGTTATAACGTATTACGTTATATGGTATTACGTTATAACGTATTACGTTATATGGTATAACGTTATAACGTATTACGTTATATGGTATTACGTTATAACGTATTACGTTATATGGTATAACGTTATAACGTATTACGTTATATGGTATTACGTCATAACGTAACACGTTATATGGTATAACGTTATAACGTATTACGTTATATTGTATTACGTCATAACGTATTACGTTATATGGTATATCGTTATAACGTTTTACCTTATATGGTATAACGTTATAACGTATTACGTTATATGGTATAACGTTATAACGTATTACGATATATGGTATAACGTTATAACGTATTACGTTATATGGTATATCGTTATAACGTATTACGTTATATGGTATAACGTTATGTGGTATAACGTTATAACGTATTACCTTATATGGTATTACGTCATATGGTATAACGTTATAACGTATTACGTTATATGGTATCACGTTATAACGTATTACGTTATATGGTATTACGTCACAACGTATTACGTTATATGGAATAACGTTATAACGTATTACGTTATATGGTATAACGTTATAACGTATTACCTTATATGGTATAACGTCATATGGTATAACGTTGTAACGTATTACGTTATATGGTATTACGTTATAACGTATTACGTTATATGGTATAACGTTATAACGTATTACGTTATGTGGTATTACGTTATAACGTATTACGTTATATGGTATAACGTTATAACGTATTACGTTATATGGTATTACGTCAAAACGTATTACGTTATATGGTATAACGTTTTTAACGTATTACGTTATATGGTATTACGTTATAACGTATTACGTTATATGGTATAACGCTAGAACGTATTACGTTATATGGTATTACGTTATAACGTATTACGTTATATGGTATAACGTTATAACGTATTTCGTTATATGGTATTACGTCATAACGTAACACGTTATATGGTATAACGTTATAACGTATTACGTTATATTGTATTACGTCATAACGTATTACGTTATATGGTATAACGTTATAACGTTTTACCTTATATGGTATAACGTTATAACGTATTACGATATATGGTATAACGTTATAACGTATTACGTTATATGGTATAACGTTATAACGTATTACGTTATATGGTATAACGTTATAACGTTTTACCTTATATGGTATAACGTTATAACGTATTACGATATATGGTATAACGTTATAACGTATTACGTTATATGGTATAACGTTATAACGTATTACGTTATATGGTATAACGTTATGCGGTATAACGTTATAACGTATTACGTTATGTGGTATTACGTTATAACGTATTACGTTATATGGTATAACGTTATAACGTATTACGTTATATGGTATTACGTCAAAACGTATTACGTTATATGGTATAACGTTTTTAACGTATTACGTTATATGGTATTACGTTATAACGTATTACGTTATATGGTATAACGTTAGAACGTATTACGTTATATTGTATTACGTTATAACGTATTACGTTATATGGTATAACGTTATAACGTATTTCGTTATATGGTATTACGTCATAACGTAACACGTTATATGGTATAACGTTATAACGTATTACGTTATATTGTATTACGTCATAACGTATTACGATATATGGTATAACGTTATAACGTTTTACCTTATATGGTATAACGTTATAACGTATTACGATATATGGTATAACGTTATAACGTATTACGTTATATGGTATAACGTTATAACGTATTACGTTATATGGTATAACGTTATGTGGTATAACGTTATAACGTATTACCTTATATGGTATTACGTCATATGGTATAACGTTATAACGTATTACGTTATATGGTATAACGTTATAAAGTATCACCTTATATGTTATAACGTCATATGGTATAACGTTATAACGTATTACGTTATATGGTATTACGTCAAAACGTATTACGTTATATGGTATAACGTTTTTAACGTATTGCGTTATATGGTATTACGTTATAACATATTACGTTATATGGTATAACGTTATAACGTATTACGTTATATGGTATTACGTTATAACGTATTACGTTACATGGTATAACGTTATAACGTATTACGTTATATGGTATTACGTCATAACGTAACACGTTATATGGTATAACGTTATAACGTATTACGTTATATTGTATTACGTTATAACGTATTACGTGATATGGTATAACGTTATAACGTTTTACCTTATATGGTATAACGTTATAACGTATTACGTTATATGGTATAACGTTATAACGTATTACGATATATGGTATAACGTTATAACGTATTACGTTATATGGTATAACGTTATAACGTATTACGTTATATGGTATAACGTTATGTGGTATAACGTTATAACGTATTACCTTATATGGTATTACGTCATATGGTATAACGTTATAACGTATTACGTTATATGGTATCACGTTATAACGTATTACGTTATATGGTATTACGTCACAACGTATTACGTTATATGGAATAACGTTATAACGTATTACGTTATATGGTATAACGTTATAACGTATTACCTTATATGGTATAACGTCATATGGTATAACGTTGTAACGTATTACGTTATATGGTATTACGTTATAACGTATTACGTTATATGGTATAACGTTATAACGTATTACGTTATATGGTATTACGTTATAACGTATTACGTTATATGGTATAACGTTAAAACGTATTACGTTATATGGTACTACGTCAAAACGTATTACGTTATATGGTATAACGTTTTTAACGTATTACGTTATATGGTATTACGTTATAACGTATTACGTTATATGGTATAACGTTATAACGTATTACGTTATATGGTATTACGTTATAACGTATTACGTTATATGGTATAACGTTATAACGTATTACGTTATATGGTATTACGTCATAACGTAACACGTTATATGGTATAACGTTATAACGTATTACGTTATATTGTATTACGTCATAACGTATTACGTTATATGGTATATCGTTATAACGTTTTACCTTATATGGTATAACGTTATAACGTATTACGTTATATGGTATAACGTTATAACGTATTACGATATATGGTATAACGTTATAACGTATTACGTTATATGGTATATCGTTATAACGTATTACGTTATATGGTATAACGTTATGTGGTATAACGTTATAACGTATTACCTTATATGGTATTACGTCATATGGTATAACGTTATAACGTATTACGTTATATGGTATCACGTTATAACGTATTACGTTATATGGTATTACGTCACAACGTATTACGTTATATGGAATAACGTTATAACGTATTACGTTATATGGTATAACGTTATAACGTATTACCTTATATGGTATAACGTCATATGGTATAACGTTGTAACGTATTACGTTATATGGTATTACGTTATAACGTATTACGTTATATGGTATAACGTTATAACGTATTACGTTATGTGGTATTACGTTATAACGTATTACGTTATATGGTATAACGTTATAACGTATTACGTTATATGGTATTACGTCAAAACGTATTACGTTATATGGTATAACGTTTTTAACGTATTACGTTATATGGTATTACGTTATAACGTATTACGTTATATGGTATAACGTTAGAACGTATTACGTTATATGGTATTACGTTATAACGTATTACGTTATATGGTATAACGTTATAACGTATTTCGTTATATGGTATTACGTCATAACGTAACACGTTATATGGTATAACGTTATAACGTATTACGTTATATTGTATTACGTCATAACGTATTACGTTATATGGTATAACGTTATAACGTTTTACCTTATATGGTATAACGTTATAACGTATTACGATATATGGTATAACGTTATAACGTATTACGTTATATGGTATAACGTTATAACGTATTACGTTATATGGTATAACGTTATAACGTTTTACCTTATATGGTATAACGTTATAACGTATTACGATATATGGTATAACGTTATAACGTATTACGTTATATGGTATAACGTTATAACGTATTACGTTATATGGTATTACGTTATAACGTATTACGTTACATGGTATAACGTTATAACGTATTACGTTATATGGTATTACGTCATAACGTAACACGTTATATGGTATAACGTTATAACGTATTACGTTATATTGTATTACGTTATAACGTATTACGTTATATGGTATAACGTTATAACGTATTACGTTATATGGTATTACGTCAAAACGTATTACGTTATATGGTATAACGTTTTTAACGTATTACGTTATATGGTATTACGTTATAACGTATTACGTTATATGGTATAACGTTAGAACGTATTACGTTATATGGTATTACGTTATAACGTATTACGTTATATGGTATAACGTTATAACGTATTTCGTTATATGGTATTACGTCATAACGTAACACGTTATATGGTATAACGTTATAACGTATTACGTTATATTGTATTACGTCATAACGTATTACGTTATATGGTATAACGTTATAACGTTTTACCTTATATGGTATAACGTTATAACGTATTACGATATATGGTATAACGTTATAACGTATTACGTTATATGGTATAACGTTATAACGTATTACGTTATATGGTATAACGTTATAACGTTTTACCTTATATGGTATAACGTTATAACGTATTACGATATATGGTATAACGTTATAACGTATTACGTTATATGGTATAACGTTATAACGTATTACGTTATATGGTATAACGTTATAACGTATTACGTTATATGGTATTACGTCAAAACGTATTACGTTATATGGTATAACGTTTTTAACGTATTACGTTATATGGTATTACGTTATAACGTATTACGTTATATGGTATAACGTTAGAACGTATTACGTTATATGGTATTACGTTATAACGTATTACGTTATATGGTATAACGTTAGAACGTATTACGTTATATGGTATTACGTTATAACGTATTACGTTATATGGTATAACGTTATAACGTATTTCGTTATATGGTATTACGTCATAACGTAACACGTTATATGGTATAACGTTATAACGTATTACGTTATATTGTATTACGTCATAACGTATTACGTTATATGGTATAACGTTATAACGTTTTACCTTATATGGTATAACGTTATAACGTATTACGATATATGGTATAACGTTATAACGTATTACGTTATATGGTATAACGTTATAACGTATTACGTTATATGGTATAACGTTATAACGTTTTACCTTATATGGTATAACGTTATAACGTATTACGATATATGGTATAACGTTATAACGTATTACGTTATATGGTATAACGTTATAACGTATTACGTTATATGGTATTACGTTATAACGTATTACGTTACATGGTATAACGTTATAACGTATTACGTTATATGGTATTACGTCATAACGTAACACGTTATATGGTATAACGTTATAACGTATTACGTTATATTGTATTACGTTATAACGTATTACGTTATATGGTATAACGTTATAACGTATTACGTTATATGGTATTACGTCAAAACGTATTACGTTATATGGTATAACGTTTTTAACGTATTACGTTATATTGTATTACGTCATAACGTATTACGTTATATGGTATAACGTTATAACGTTTTACCTTATATGGTATAACGTTATAACGTATTACGATATATGGTATAACGTTATAACGTATTACGTTATATGGTATAACGTTATAACGTATTACGTTATATGGTATAACGTTATAACGTTTTACCTTATATGGTATAACGTTATAACGTATTACGATATATGGTATAACGTTATAACGTATTACGTTATATGGTATAACGTTATAACGTATTACGTTATATGGTATAACGTTATGCGGTATAACGTTATAACGTATTACGTTATGTGGTATTACGTTATAACGTATTACGTTATATGGTATAACGTTATAACGTATTACGTTATATGGTATTACGTCAAAACGTATTACGTTATATGGTATAACGTTTTTAACGTATTACGTTATATGGTATTACGTTATAACGTATTACGTTATATGGTATAACGTTATAACGTATTACGTTATATGGTATTACGTCAAAACGTATTACGTTATATGGTATAACGTTTTTAACGTATTACGTTATATGGTATTACGTTATAACGTATTACGTTATATGGTATAACGTTAGAACGTATTACGTTATATGGTATTACGTTATAACGTATTACGTTATATGGTATAACGTTATAACGTATTTCGTTATATGGTATTACGTCATAACGTAACACGTTATATGGTATAACGTTATAACGTATTACGTTATATTGTATTACGTCATAACGTATTACGTTATATGGTATAACGTTATAACGTTTTACCTTATATGGTATAACGTTATAACGTATTACGATATATGGTATAACGTTATAACGTATTACGTTATATGGTATAACGTTATAACGTATTACGTTATATGGTATAACGTTATAACGTATTACGTTATATGGTATAACGTTATAACGTATTACGATATATGGTATAACGTTATAACGTATTACGTTATATGGTATAACGTTATAACGTATTACGTTATATGGTATAACGTTATGCGGTATAACGTTATAACGTATTACGTTATATGGTATTACGTCAAAACGTATTACGTTATATGGTATAACGTTTTTAACGTATTACGTTATATGGTATTACGTTATAACGTATTACGTTATATGGTATAACGTTAGAACGTATTACGATATATGGTATAACGTTATAACGTATTACGTTATATGGTATAACGTTATAACGTATTACGTTATATGGTATAACGTTATGTGGTATAACGTTATAACGTATTACCTTATATGGTATTACGTCATATGGTATAACGTTATAACGTATTACGATATATGGTATAACGTTATAACGTATTACGTTATATGGTATAACGTTATAACGTATTACGTTATATGGTATTACGTCATAACGTAACACGTTATATGGTATAACGTTATAACGTATTACGTTATATTGTATTACGTTATAACGTATTACGTTATATGGTATTACGTTATAACGTATTACGTTATATGGTATAACGTTATAACGTATTACGTTATATGGTATTACGTTATAACGTATTACGTTATATGGTATAACGTTATAACGTATTACGTTATATGGTATTACGTCATAACGTAACACGTTATATGGTATAACGTTATAACGTATTACGTTATATTGTATTACGTCATAACGTATTACGTTATATGGTATATCGTTATAACGTTTTACCTTATATGGTATAACGTTATAACGTATTACGTTATATGGTATAACGTTATAACGTATTACGATATATGGTATAACGTTATAACGTATTACGTTATATGGTATATCGTTATAACGTATTACGTTATATGGTATAACGTTATGTGGTATAACGTTATAACGTATTACCTTATATGGTATTACGTCATATGGTATAACGTTATAACGTATTACGTTATATGGTATCACGTTATAACGTATTACGTTATATGGTATTACGTCACAACGTATTACGTTATATGGAATAACGTTATAACGTATTACGTTATATGGTATAACGTTATAACGTATTACCTTATATGGTATAACGTCATATGGTATAACGTTGTAACGTATTACGTTATATGGTATTACGTTATAACGTATTACGTTATATGGTATAACGTTATAACGTATTACGTTATGTGGTATTACGTTATAACGTATTACGTTATATGGTATAACGTTATAACGTATTACGTTATATGGTATTACGTCAAAACGTATTACGTTATATGGTATAACGTTTTTAACGTATTACGTTATATGGTATTACGTTATAACGTATTACGTTATATGGTATAACGCTAGAACGTATTACGTTATATGGTATTACGTTATAACGTATTACGTTATATGGTATAACGTTATAACGTATTTCGTTATATGGTATTACGTCATAACGTAACACGTTATATGGTATAACGTTATAACGTATTACGTTATATTGTATTACGTCATAACGTATTACGTTATATGGTATAACGTTATAACGTTTTACCTTATATGGTATAACGTTATAACGTATTACGATATATGGTATAACGTTATAACGTATTACGTTATATGGTATAACGTTATAACGTATTACGTTATATGGTATAACGTTATAACGTTTTACCTTATATGGTATAACGTTATAACGTATTACGATATATGGTATAACGTTATAACGTATTACGTTATATGGTATAACGTTATAACGTATTACGTTATATGGTATAACGTTATGCGGTATAACGTTATAACGTATTACGTTATGTGGTATTACGTTATAACGTATTACGTTATATGGTATAACGTTATAACGTATTACGTTATATGGTATTACGTCAAAACGTATTACGTTATATGGTATAACGTTTTTAACGTATTACGTTATATGGTATTACGTTATAACGTATTACGTTATATGGTATAACGTTAGAACGTATTACGTTATATTGTATTACGTTATAACGTATTACGTTATATGGTATAACGTTATAACGTATTTCGTTATATGGTATTACGTCATAACGTAACACGTTATATGGTATAACGTTATAACGTATTACGTTATATTGTATTACGTCATAACGTATTACGATATATGGTATAACGTTATAACGTTTTACCTTATATGGTATAACGTTATAACGTATTACGATATATGGTATAACGTTATAACGTATTACGTTATATGGTATAACGTTATAACGTATTACGTTATATGGTATAACGTTATGTGGTATAACGTTATAACGTATTACCTTATATGGTATTACGTCATATGGTATAACGTTATAACGTATTACGTTATATGGTATAACGTTATAAAGTATCACCTTATATGTTATAACGTCATATGGTATAACATTATAACGTATTACGTTATATGGTATTACGTCAAAACGTATTACGTTATATGGTATAACGTTTTTAACGTATTGCGTTATATGGTATTACGTTATAACATATTACGTTATATGGTATAACGTTATAACGTATTACGTTATATGGTATTACGTTATAACGTATTACGTTACATGGTATAACGTTATAACGTATTACGTTATATGGTATTACGTCATAACGTAACACGTTATATGGTATAACGTTATAACGTATTACGTTATATTGTATTACGTTATAACGTATTACGTTATATGGTATAACGTTATAACGTTTTACCTTATATGGTATAACGTTATAACGTATTACGTTATATGGTATAACGTTATAACGTATTACGATATATGGTATAACGTTATAACGTATTACGTTATATGGTATAACGTTATAACGTATTACGTTATATGGTATAACGTTATGTGGTATAACGTTATAACGTATTACCTTATATGGTATTACGTCATATGGTATAACGTTATAACGTATTACGTTATATGGTATCACGTTATAACGTATTACGTTATATGGTATTACGTCACAACGTATTACGTTATATGGAATAACGTTATAACGTATTACGTTATATGGTATAACGTTATAACGTATTACCTTATATGGTATAACGTCATATGGTATAACGTTGTAACGTATTACGTTATATGGTATTACGTTATAACGTATTACGTTATATGGTATAACGTTATAACGTATTACGTTATATGGTATTACGTTATAACGTATTACGTTATATGGTATAACGTTAAAACGTATTACGTTATATGGTACTACGTCAAAACGTATTACGTTATATGGTATAACGTTTTTAACGTATTACGTTATATGGTATTACGTTATAACGTATTACGTTATATGGTATAACGTTATAACGTATTACGTTATATGGTATTACGTTATAACGTATTACGTTATATGGTATAACGTTATAACGTATTACGTTATATGGTATTACGTCATAACGTAACACGTTATATGGTATAACGTTATAACGTATTACGTTATATTGTATTACGTCATAACGTATTACGTTATATGGTATATCGTTATAACGTTTTACCTTATATGGTATAACGTTATAACGTATTACGTTATATGGTATAACGTTATAACGTATTACGATATATGGTATAACGTTATAACGTATTACGTTATATGGTATATCGTTATAACGTATTACGTTATATGGTATAACGTTATGTGGTATAACGTTATAACGTATTACCTTATATGGTATTACGTCATATGGTATAACGTTATAACGTATTACGTTATATGGTATCACGTTATAACGTATTACGTTATATGGTATTACGTCACAACGTATTACGTTATATGGAATAACGTTATAACGTATTACGTTATATGGTATAACGTTATAACGTATTACCTTATATGGTATAACGTCATATGGTATAACGTTGTAACGTATTACGTTATATGGTATTACGTTATAACGTATTACGTTATATGGTATAACGTTATAACGTATTACGTTATGTGGTATTACGTTATAACGTATTACGTTATATGGTATAACGTTATAACGTATTACGTTATATGGTATTACGTCAAAACGTATTACGTTATATGGTATAACGTTTTTAACGTATTACGTTATATGGTATTACGTTATAACGTATTACGTTATATGGTATAACGTTAGAACGTATTACGTTATATGGTATTACGTTATAACGTATTACGTTATATGGTATAACGTTATAACGTATTTCGTTATATGGTATTACGTCATAACGTAACACGTTATATGGTATAACGTTATAACGTATTACGTTATATTGTATTACGTCATAACGTATTACGTTATATGGTATAACGTTATAACGTTTTACCTTATATGGTATAACGTTATAACGTATTACGATATATGGTATAACGTTATAACGTATTACGTTATATGGTATAACGTTATAACGTATTACGTTATATGGTATAACGTTATAACGTTTTACCTTATATGGTATAACGTTATAACGTATTACGATATATGGTATAACGTTATAACGTATTACGTTATATGGTATAACGTTATAACGTATTACGTTATATGGTATTACGTTATAACGTATTACGTTACATGGTATAACGTTATAACGTATTACGTTATATGGTATTACGTCATAACGTAACACGTTATATGGTATAACGTTATAACGTATTACGTTATATTGTATTACGTTATAACGTATTACGTTATATGGTATAACGTTATAACGTATTACGTTATATGGTATTACGTCAAAACGTATTACGTTATATGGTATAACGTTTTTAACGTATTACGTTATATGGTATTACGTTATAACGTATTACGTTATATGGTATAACGTTAGAACGTATTACGTTATATGGTATTACGTTATAACGTATTACGTTATATGGTATAACGTTATAACGTATTTCGTTATATGGTATTACGTCATAACGTAACACGTTATATGGTATAACGTTATAACGTATTACGTTATATTGTATTACGTCATAACGTATTACGTTATATGGTATAACGTTATAACGTTTTACCTTATATGGTATAACGTTATAACGTATTACGATATATGGTATAACGTTATAACGTATTACGTTATATGGTATAACGTTATAACGTATTACGTTATATGGTATAACGTTATAACGTTTTACCTTATATGGTATAACGTTATAACGTATTACGATATATGGTATAACGTTATAACGTATTACGTTATATGGTATAACGTTATAACGTATTACGTTATATGGTATAACGTTATGCGGTATAACGTTATAACGTATTACGTTATGTGGTATTACGTTATAACGTATTACGTTATATGGTATAACGTTATAACGTATTACGTTATATGGTATTACGTCAAAACGTATTACGTTATATGGTATAACGTTTTTAACGTATTACGTTATATGGTATTACGTTATAACGTATTACGTTATATGGTATAACGTTAGAACGTATTACGTTATATTGTATTACGTTATAACGTATTACGTTATATGGTATAACGTTATAACGTATTTCGTTATATGGTATTACGTCATAACGTAACACGTTATATGGTATAACGTTATAACGTATTACGTTATATTGTATTACGTCATAACGTATTACGTTATATGGTATAACGTTATAACGTTTTACCTTATATGGTATAACGTTATAACGTATTACGATATATGGTATAACGTTATAACGTATTACGTTATATGGTATAACGTTATAACGTATTACGTTATATGGTATAACGTTATGTGGTATAACGTTATAACGTATTACCTTATATGGTATTACGTCATATGGTATAACGTTATAACGTATTACGTTATATGGTATCACGTTATAACGTATTACGTTATATGGTATTACCTCACAACGTATTACGTTATGTGGAATAACGTTATAACGTATTACGTTATATGGTATAACGTTATAACGTATTACCTTATATGGTATAACGTCATATGGTATAACGTTATAACGTATTACGTTATATGGTATTACGTTATAACGTATTACGTTATATGGTATAACGTTATAACGTATTACGATATATGGTATAACGTTATAACGTATTACGTTATATGGTATAACGTTATAACGTATTACGTTATATGGTATAACGTTATGTGGTATAACGTTATAACGTATTACCTTATATGGTATTACGTCATATGGTATAACGTTATAACGTATTACGATATATGGTATAACGTTATAACGTATTACGTTATATGGTATAACGTTATAACGTATTACGTTATATGGTATTACGTCATAACGTAACACGTTATATGGTATAACGTTATAACGTATTACGTTATATTGTATTACGTTATAACGTATTACGTTATATGGTATTACGTTATAACGTATTACGTTATATGGTATAACGTTATAACGTATTACGTTATATGGTATTACGTTATAACGTATTACGTTATATGGTATAACGTTATAACGTATTACGTTATATGGTATTACGTCATAACGTAACACGTTATATGGTATAACGTTATAACGTATTACGTTATATTGTATTACGTCATAACGTATTACGTTATATGGTATATCGTTATAACGTTTTACCTTATATGGTATAACGTTATAACGTATTACGTTATATGGTATAACGTTATAACGTATTACGATATATGGTATAACGTTATAACGTATTACGTTATATGGTATATCGTTATAACGTATTACGTTATATGGTATAACGTTATGTGGTATAACGTTATAACGTATTACCTTATATGGTATTACGTCATATGGTATAACGTTATAACGTATTACGTTATATGGTATCACGTTATAACGTATTACGTTATATGGTATTACGTCACAACGTATTACGTTATATGGAATAACGTTATAACGTATTACGTTATATGGTATAACGTTATAACGTATTACCTTATATGGTATAACGTCATATGGTATAACGTTGTAACGTATTACGTTATATGGTATTACGTTATAACGTATTACGTTATATGGTATAACGTTATAACGTATTACGTTATGTGGTATTACGTTATAACGTATTACGTTATATGGTATAACGTTATAACGTATTACGTTATATGGTATTACGTCAAAACGTATTACGTTATATGGTATAACGTTTTTAACGTATTACGTTATATGGTATTACGTTATAACGTATTACGTTATATGGTATAACGTTAGAACGTATTACGTTATATGGTATTACGTTATAACGTATTACGTTATATGGTATAACGTTATAACGTATTTCGTTATATGGTATTACGTCATAACGTAACACGTTATATGGTATAACGTTATAACGTATTACGTTATATTGTATTACGTCATAACGTATTACGTTATATGGTATAACGTTATAACGTTTTACCTTATATGGTATAACGTTATAACGTATTACGATATATGGTATAACGTTATAACGTATTACGTTATATGGTATAACGTTATAACGTATTACGTTATATGGTATAACGTTATGTGGTATAACGTTATAACGTATTACCTTATATGGTATTACGTCATATGGTATAACGTTATAACGTATTACGTTATATGGTATCACGTTATAACGTATTGCGTTATATGGTATTACCTCACAACGTATTACGTTATGTGGAATAACGTTATAACGTATTACGTTATATGGTATAACGTTATAACGTATTACCTTATATGGTATAACGTCATATGGTATAACGTTATAACGTATTACGTTATATGGTATTACGTTATAACGTATTACGTTATATGGTATAACGTTATAACGTATTACGATATATGGTATAACGTTATAACGTATTACATTATATGGTATAACGTTATAACGTATTACGTTATATGGTATAACGTTATGTGGTATAACGTTATAACGTATTACCTTATATGGTATTACGTCATATGGTATAACGTTATAACGTATTACGATATATGGTATAACGTTATAACGTATTACGTTATATGGTATAACGTTATAACGTATTACGTTATATGGTATTACGTCATAACGTAACACGTTATATGGTATAACGTTATAACGTATTACATTATATTGTATTACGTTATAACGTATTACGTTATATGGTATTACGTTATAACGTATTACGTTATATGGTATAACGTTATAACGTATTACGTTATATGGTATTACGTTATAACGTATTACGTTATATGGTATAACGTTATAACGTATTACGTTATATGGTATTACGTCATAACGTAACACGTTATATGGTATAACGTTATAACGTATTACGTTATATTGTATTACGTCATAACGTATTACGTTATATGGTATATCGTTATAACGTTTTACCTTATATGGTATAACGTTATAACGTATTACGTTATATGGTATAACGTTATAACGTATTACGATATATGGTATAACGTTATAACGTATTACGTTATATGGTATATCGTTATAACGTATTACGTTATATGGTATAACGTTATGTGGTATAACGTTATAACGTATTACCTTATATGGTATTACGTCATATGGTATAACGTTATAACGTATTACGTTATATGGTATAACGTTATAACGTATTACGTTATATGGTATAACGTTATAACGTATTACGATATATGGTATAACGTTATAACGTATTACGTTATATGGTATATCGTTATAACGTATTACGTTATATGGTATAACGTTATGTGGTATAACGTTATAACGTATTACCTTATATGGTATTACGTCATATGGTATAACGTTATAACGTATTACGTTATATGGTATCACGTTATAACGTATTACGTTATATGGTATTACGTCACAACGTATTACGTTATATGGAATAACGTTATAACGTATTACGTTATATGGTATAACGTTATAACGTATTACCTTATATGGTATAACGTCATATGGTATAACGTTGTAACGTATTACGTTATATGGTATTACGTTATAACGTATTACGTTATATGGTATAACGTTATAACGTATTACGTTATGTGGTATTACGTTATAACGTATTACGTTATATGGTATAACGTTATAACGTATTACGTTATATGGTATTACGTCAAAACGTATTACGTTATATGGTATAACGTTTTTAACGTATTACGTTATATGGTATTACGTTATAACGTATTACGTTATATGGTATAACGCTAGAACGTATTACGTTATATGGTATTACGTTATAACGTATTACGTTATATGGTATAACGTTATAACGTATTTCGTTATATGGTATTACGTCATAACGTAACACGTTATATGGTATAACGTTATAACGTATTACGTTATATTGTATTACGTCATAACGTATTACGTTATATGGTATAACGTTATAACGTTTTACCTTATATGGTATAACGTTATAACGTATTACGATATATGGTATAACGTTATAACGTATTACGTTATATGGTATAACGTTATAACGTATTACGTTATATGGTATAACGTTATAACGTTTTACCTTATATGGTATAACGTTATAACGTATTACGATATATGGTATAACGTTATAACGTATTACGTTATATGGTATAACGTTATAACGTATTACGTTATATGGTATAACGTTATGCGGTATAACGTTATAACGTATTACGTTATGTGGTATTACGTTATAACGTATTACGTTATATGGTATAACGTTATAACGTATTACGTTATATGGTATAACGTTATAACGTATTACGTTATATTGTATTACGTTATAACGTATTACGTTATATGGTATTACGTTATAACGTATTACGTTATATGGTATAACGTTATAACGTATTACGTTATATGGTATTACGTTATAACGTATTACGTTATATGGTATAACGTTATAACGTATTACGTTATATGGTATTACGTCATAACGTAACACGTTATATGGTATAACGTTATAACGTATTACGTTATATGGTATAACGTTATGTGGTATAACGTTATAACGTATTACCTTATATGGTATTACGTCATATGGTATAACGTTATAACGTATTACGTTATATTGTATTACGTTATAACGTATTGCGTTATATGGTATTACCTCACAACGTATTACGTTATGTGGAATAACGTTATAACGTATTACGTTATATGGTATAACGTTATAACGTATTACCTTATATGGTATAACGTCATATGGTATAACGTTATAACGTATTACGTTATATGGTATTACGTTATAACGTATTACGTTATATGGTATAACGTTATAACGTATTACGATATATGGTATAACGTTATAACGTATTACGTTATATGGTATAACGTTATAACGTATTACGTTATATGGTATAACGTTATGTGGTATAACGTTATAACGTATTACCTTATATGGTATTACGTCATATGGTATAACGTTATAACGTATTACGATATATGGTATAACGTTATAACGTATTACGTTATATGGTATAACGTTATAACGTATTACGTTATATGGTATTACGTCATAACGTAACACGTTATATGGTATAACGTTATAACGTATTACGTTATATTGTATTACGTTATAACGTATTACGTTATATGGTATTACGTTATAACGTATTACGTTATATGGTATAACGTTATAACGTATTACGTTATATGGTATTACGTTATAACGTATTACGTTATATGGTATAACGTTATAACGTATTACGTTATATGGTATTACGTCATAACGTAACACGTTATATGGTATAACGTTATAACGTATTACGTTATATTGTATTACGTCATAACGTATTACGTTATATGGAATATCGTTATAACGTTTTACCTTATATGGTATAACGTTATAACGTATTACGTTATATGGTATAACGTTATAACGTATTACGATATATGGTATAACGTTATAACGTATTACGTTATATGGTATATCGTTATAACGTATTACGTTATATGGTATAACGTTATGTGGTATAACGTTATAACGTATTACCTTATATGGTATTACGTCATATGGTATAACGTTATAACGTATTACGTTATATGGTATAACGTTATAACGTATTACGTTATATGGTATAACGTTATAACGTATTACGATATATGGTATAACGTTATAACGTATTACGTTATATGGTATATCGTTATAACGTATTACGTTATATGGTATAACGTTATGTGGTATAACGTTATAACGTATTACCTTATATGGTATTACGTCATATGGTATAACGTTATAACGTATTACGTTATATGGTATCACGTTATAACGTATTACGTTATATGGTATTACGTCACAACGTATTACGTTATATGGAATAACGTTATAACGTATTACGTTATATGGTATAACGTTATAACGTATTACCTTATATGGTATAACGTCATATGGTATAACGTTGTAACGTATTACGTTATATGGTATTACGTTATAACGTATTACGTTATATGGTATAACGTTATAACGTATTACGTTATGTGGTATTACGTTATAACGTATTACGTTATATGGTATAACGTTATAACGTATTACGTTATATGGTATTACGTCAAAACGTATTACGTTATATGGTATAACGTTTTTAACGTATTACGTTATATGGTATTACGTTATAACGTATTACGTTATATGGTATAACGCTAGAACGTATTACGTTATATGGTATTACGTTATAACGTATTACGTTATATGGTATAACGTTATAACGTATTTCGTTATATGGTATTACGTCATAACGTAACACGTTATATGGTATAACGTTATAACGTATTTCGTTATATGGTATAACGTTATAACGTTTTACCTTATATGGTATAACGTTATAACGTATTACGATATATGGTATAACGTTATAACGTATTACGTTATATGGTATAACGTTATAACGTATTACGTTATATGGTATAACGTTATAACGTTTTACCTTATATGGTATAACGTTATAACGTATTACGATATATGGTATAACGTTATAACGTATTACGTTATATGGTATAACGTTATAACGTATTACGTTATATGGTATAACGTTATGCGGTATAACGTTATAACGTATTACGTTATGTGGTATTACGTTATAACGTATTACGTTATGTGGTATTACGTTATAACGTATTACGTTATATGGTATAACGTTATAACGTATTACGTTATATGGTATAACGTTATAACGTATTACGTTATATTGTATTACGTTATAACGTATTACGTTATATGGTATTACGTTATAACGTATTACGTTATATGGTATAACGTTATAACGTATTACGTTATATGGTATTACGTTATAACGTATTACGTTATATGGTATAACGTTATAACGTATTACGTTATATGGTATTACGTCATAACGTAACACGTTATATGGTATAACGTTATAACGTATTACGTTATATTGTATTACGTCATAACGTATTACGTTATATGGTATATCGTTATAACGTTTTACCTTATATGGTATAACGTTATAACGTATTACGTTATATGGTATAACGTTATAACGTATTACGATATATGGTATAACGTTATAACGTATTACGTTATATGGTATATCGTTATAACGTATTACGTTATATGGTATAACGTTATGTGGTATAACGTTATAACGTATTACCTTATATGGTATTACGTCATATGGTATAACGTTATAACGTATTACGTTATATGGTATCACGTTATAACGTATTACGTTATATGGTATTACGTCACAACGTATTACGTTATATGGAATAACGTTATAACGTATTACGTTATATGGTATAACGTTATAACGTATTACCTTATATGGTATAACGTCATATGGTATAACGTTGTAACGTATTACGTTATATGGTATTACGTTATAACGTATTACGTTATATGGTATAACGTTATAACGTATTACGTTATGTGGTATTACGTTATAACGTATTACGTTATATGGTATAACGTTATAACGTATTACGTTATATGGTATTACGTCAAAACGTATTACGTTATATGGTATAACGTTTTTAACGTATTACGTTATATGGTATTACGTTATAACGTATTACGTTATATGGTATAACGTTAGAACGTATTACGTTATATGGTATTACGTTATAACGTATTACGTTATATGGTATAACGTTATAACGTATTTCGTTATATGGTATTACGTCATAACGTAACACGTTATATGGTATAACGTTATAACGTATTACGTTATATTGTATTACGTCATAACGTATTACGTTATATGGTATAACGTTATAACGTTTTACCTTATATGGTATAACGTTATAACGTATTACGATATATGGTATAACGTTATAACGTATTACGTTATATGGTATAACGTTATAACGTATTACGTTATATGGTATAACGTTATGTGGTATAACGTTATAACGTATTACCTTATATGGTATTACGTCATATGGTATAACGTTATAACGTATTACGTTATATGGTATCACGTTATAACGTATTGCGTTATATGGTATTACCTCACAACGTATTACGTTATGTGGAATAACGTTATAACGTATTACGTTATATGGTATAACGTTATAACGTATTACCTTATATGGTATAACGTCATATGGTATAACGTTATAACGTATTACGTTATATGGTATTACGTTATAACGTATTACGTTATATGGTATAACGTTATAACGTATTACGATATATGGTATAACGTTATAACGTATTACGTTATATGGTATAACGTTATAACGTATTACGTTATATGGTATAACGTTATGTGGTATAACGTTATAACGTATTACCTTATATGGTATTACGTCATATGGTATAACGTTATAACGTATTACGATATATGGTATAACGTTATAACGTATTACGTTATATGGTATAACGTTATAACGTTTTACGTTATATGGTATTACGTCATAACGTAACACGTTATATGGTATAACGTTATAACGTATTACGTTATATTGTATTACGTTATAACGTATTACGTTATATGGTATTACGTTATAACGTATTACGTTATATGGTATAACGTTATAACGTATTACGTTATATGGTATTACGTTATAACGTATTACGTTATATGGTATAACGTTATAACGTATTACGTTATATGGTATTACGTCATAACGTAACACGTTATATGGTATAACGTTATAACGTATTACGTTATATTGTATTACGTCATAACGTATTACGTTATATGGTATATCGTTATAACGTTTTACCTTATATGGTATAACGTTATAACGTATTACGTTATATGGTATAACGTTATAACGTATTACGATATATGGTATAACGTTATAACGTATTACGTTATATGGTATATCGTTATAACGTATTACGTTATATGGTATAACGTTATGTGGTATAACGTTATAACGTATTACCTTATATGGTATTACGTCATATGGTATAACGTTATAACGTATTACGTTATATGGTATCACGTTATAACGTATTACGTTATATGGTATTACGTCACAACGTATTACGTTATATGGAATAACGTTATAACGTATTACGTTATATGGTATAACGTTATAACGTATTACCTTATATGGTATAACGTCATATGGTATAACGTTGTAACGTATTACGTTATATGGTATTACGTTATAACGTATTACGTTATATGGTATAACGTTATAACGTATTACGTTATGTGGTATTACGTTATAACGTATTACGTTATATGGTATAACGTTATAACGTATTACGTTATATGGTATTACGTCAAAACGTATTACGTTATATGGTATAACGTTTTTAACGTATTACGTTATATGGTATTACGTTATAACGTATTACGTTATATGGTATAACGCTAGAACGTATTACGTTATATGGTATTACGTTATAACGTATTACGTTATATGGTATAACGTTATAACGTATTTCGTTATATGGTATTACGTCATAACGTAACACGTTATATGGTATAACGTTATAACGTATTACGTTATATTGTATTACGTCATAACGTATTACGTTATATGGTATAACGTTATAACGGTTTACCTTATATGGTATAACGTTATAACGTATTACGATATATGGTATAACGTTATAACGTATTACGTTATATGGTATAACGTTATAACGTATTACGTTATATGGTATAACGTTATAACGTTTTACCTTATATGGTATAACGTTATAACGTATTACGATATATGGTATAACGTTATAACGTATTACGTTATATGGTATAACGTTATAACGTATTACGTTATATGGTATAACGTTATGCGGTATAACGTTATAACGTATTACGTTATGTGGTATTACGTTATAACGTATTACGTTATATGGTATAACGTTATAACGTATTACGTTATATGGTATTACGTCAAAACGTATTACGTTATATGGTATAACGTTTTTAACGTATTACGTTATATGGTATTACGTTATAACGTATTACGTTATATGGTATAACGTTAGAACGTATTACGTTATATTGTATTACGTTATAACGTATTACGTTATATGGTATAACGTTATAACGTATTTCGTTATATGGTATTACGTCATAACGTAACACGTTATATGGTATAACGTTATAACGTATTACGTTATATTGTATTACGTCATAACGTATTACGTTATATGGTATAACGTTATAACGTTTTACCTTATATGGTATAACGTTATAACGTATTACGATATATGGTATAACGTTATAACGTATTACGTTATATGGTATAACGTTATAACGTATTACGTTATATGGTATAACGTTATGTGGTATAACGTTATAACGTATTACCTTATATGGTATTACGTCATATGGTATAACGTTATAACGTATTACGTTATATGGTATCACGTTATAACGTATTACGTTATATGGTATTATGTCACAACGTATTACGTTATATGGTATAACGTTATAACGTATTACGTTATATGGTATAACGTTATAAAGTATCACCTTATATGTTATAACGTCATATGGTATAACGTTATAACGTATTACGTTATATGGTATTACGTCAAAACGTATTACGTTATATGGTATAACGTTTTTAACGTATTGCGTTATATGGTATTACGTTATAACGTATTACGTTATATGGTATAACGTTATAACGTATTACGTTATATTGTATTACGTTATAACGTATTACGTTATATGGTATAACGTTATAACGTTTTACCTTATATGGTATAACGTTATAACGTATTACGTTATATGGTATAACGTTATAACGTATTACGATATATGGTATAACGTTATAACGTATTACGTTATATGGTATAACGTTATAACGTATTACGTTATATGGTATAACGTTATGTGGTATAACGTTATAACGTATTACCTTATATGGTATTACGTCATATGGTATAACGTTATAACGTATTACGTTATATGGTATCACGTTATAACGTATTACGTTATATGGTATTACGTCACAACGTATTACGTTATATGGAATAACGTTATAACGTATTACGTTATATGGTATAACGTTATAACGTATTACCTTATATGGTATAACGTCATATGGTATAACGTTGTAACGTATTACGTTATATGGTATTACGTTATAACGTATTACGTTATATGGTATAACGTTATAACGTATTACGTTATATGGTATTACGTTATAACGTATTACGTTATATGGTATAACGTTAAAACGTATTACGTTATATGGTACTACGTCAAAACGTATTACGTTATATGGTATAACGTTTTTAACGTATTACGTTATATGGTATTACGTTATAACGTATTACGTTATATGGTATAACGTTATAACGTATTACGTTATATGGTATTACGTTATAACGTATTACGTTATATGGTATAACGTTATAACGTATTACGTTATATGGTATTACGTCATAACGTAACACGTTATATGGTATAACGTTATAACGTATTACGTTATATTGTATTACGTCATAACGTATCACGTTATATGGTATATCGTTATAACGTTTTACCTTATATGGTATAACGTTATAACGTATTACGTTATATGGTATAACGTTATAACGTATTACGATATATGGTATAACGTTATAACGTATTACGTTATATGGTATATCGTTATAACGTATTACGTTATATGGTATAACGTTATGTGGTATAACGTTATAACGTATTACCTTATATGGTATTACGTCATGTGGTATAACGTTATAACGTATTACGTTATATGGTATCACGTTATAACGTATTACGTTATATGGTATTACGTCACAACGTATTACGTTATATGGAATAACGTTATAACGTATTACGTTATATGGTATAACGTTATAACGTATTACCTTATATGGTATAACGTCATATGGTATAACGTTGTAACGTATTACGTTATATGGTATTACGTTATAACGTATTACGTTATATGGTATAACGTTAGAACGTATTACGTTATATGGTATTACGTTATAACGTATTACGTTATATGGTATAACGTTATAACGTATTTCGTTATATGGTATTACGTCATAACGTAACACGTTATATGGTATAACGTTATAACGTATTACGTTATATTGTATTACGTCATAACGTATTACGTTATATGGTATAACGTTATAACGTTTTACCTTATATGGTATAACGTTATAACGTATTACGATATATGGTATAACGTTATAACGTATTACGTTATATGGTATAACGTTATAACGTATTACGTTATATGGTATAACGTTATAACGTTTTACCTTATATGGTATAACGTTATAACGTATTACGATATATGGTATAACGTTATAACGTATTACGTTATATGGTATAACGTTATAACGTATTACGTTATATGGTATTACGTTATAACGTATTACGTTACATGGTATAACGTTATAACGTATTACGTTATATGGTATTACGTCATAACGTAACACGTTATATGGTATAACGTTATAACGTATTACGTTATATTGTATTACGTTATAACGTATTACGTTATATGGTATAACGTTATAACGTATTACGTTATATGGTATTACGTCAAAACGTATTACGTTATATGGTATAACGTTTTTAACGTATTACGTTATATGGTATTACGTTATAACGTATTACGTTATATGGTATAACGTTAGAACGTATTACGTTATATGGTATTACGTTATAACGTATTACGTTATATGGTATAACGTTATAACGTATTTCGTTATATGGTATTACGTCATAACGTAACACGTTATATGGTATAACGTTATAACGTATTACGTTATATTGTATTACGTCATAACGTATTACGTTATATGGTATAACGTTATAACGTTTTACCTTATATGGTATAACGTTATAACGTATTACGATATATGGTATAACGTTATAACGTATTACGTTATATGGTATAACGTTATAACGTATTACGTTATATGGTATAACGTTATAACGTTTTACCTTATATGGTATAACGTTATAACGTATTACGATATATGGTATAACGTTATAACGTATTACGTTATATGGTATAACGTTATAACGTATTACGTTATATGGTATTACGTTATAACGTATTACGTTATATGGTATAACGTTATAACGTATTACGTTATATGGTATTACGTCATAACGTAACACGTTATATGGTATAACGTTATAACGTATTACGTTATATTGTATTACGTCATAACGTATCACGTTATATGGTATATCGTTATAACGTTTTACCTTATATGGTATAACGTTATAACGTATTACGTTATATGGTATAACGTTATAACGTATTACGATATATGGTATAACGTTATAACGTATTACGTTATATGGTATATCGTTATAACGTATTACGTTATATGGTATAACGTTATGTGGTATAACGTTATAACGTATTACCTTATATGGTATTACGTCATGTGGTATAACGTTATAACGTATTACGTTATATGGTATCACGTTATAACGTATTACGTTATATGGTATTACGTCACAACGTATTACGTTATATGGAATAACGTTATAACGTATTACGTTATATGGTATAACGTTATAACGTATTACCTTATATGGTATAACGTCATATGGTATAACGTTGTAACGTATTACGTTATATGGTATTACGTTATAACGTATTACGTTATATGGTATAACGTTAGAACGTATTACGTTATATGGTATTACGTTATAACGTATTACGTTATATGGTATAACGTTATAACGTATTTCGTTATATGGTATTACGTCATAACGTAACACGTTATATGGTATAACGTTATAACGTATTACGTTATATTGTATTACGTCATAACGTATTACGTTATATGGTATAACGTTATAACGTTTTACCTTATATGGTATAACGTTATAACGTATTACGATATATGGTATAACGTTATAACGTATTACGTTATATGGTATAACGTTATAACGTATTACGTTATATGGTATAACGTTATAACGTTTTACCTTATATGGTATAACGTTATAACGTATTACGATATATGGTATAACGTTATAACGTATTACGTTATATGGTATAACGTTATAACGTATTACGTTATATGGTATTACGTTATAACGTATTACGTTACATGGTATAACGTTATAACGTATTACGTTATATGGTATTACGTCATAACGTAACACGTTATATGGTATAACGTTATAACGTATTACGTTATATTGTATTACGTTATAACGTATTACGTTATATGGTATAACGTTATAACGTATTACGTTATATGGTATTACGTCAAAACGTATTACGTTATATGGTATAACGTTTTTAACGTATTACGTTATATGGTATTACGTTATAACGTATTACGTTATATGGTATAACGTTAGAACGTATTACGTTATATGGTATTACGTTATAACGTATTACGTTATATGGTATAACGTTATAACGTATTTCGTTATATGGTATTACGTCATAACGTAACACGTTATATGGTATAACGTTATAACGTATTACGTTATATTGTATTACGTCATAACGTATTACGTTATATGGTATAACGTTATAACGTTTTACCTTATATGGTATAACGTTATAACGTATTACGATATATGGTATAACGTTATAACGTATTACGTTATATGGTATAACGTTATAACGTATTACGTTATATGGTATAACGTTATAACGTTTTACCTTATATGGTATAACGTTATAACGTATTACGATATATGGTATAACGTTATAACGTATTACGTTATATGGTATAACGTTATAACGTATTACGTTATATGGTATAACGTTATGCGGTATAACGTTATAACGTATTACGTTATGTGGTATTACGTTATAACGTATTACGTTATATGGTATAACGTTATAACGTATTACGTTATATGGTATTACGTCAAAACGTATTACGTTATATGGTATAACGTTTTTAACGTATTACGTTATATGGTATTACGTTATAACGTATTACGTTATATGGTATAACGTTAGAACGTATTACGTTATATTGTATTACGTTATAACGTATTACGTTATATGGTATAACGTTATAACGTATTTCGTTATATGGTATTACGTCATAACGTAACACGTTATATGGTATAACGTTATAACGTATTCCGTTATATTGTATTACGTCATAACGTATTACGTTATATGGTATAACGTTATAACGTTTTACCTTATATGGTATAACGTTATAACGTATTACGATATATGGTATAACGTTATAACGTATTACGTTATATGGTATAACGTTATAACGTATTACGTTATATGGTATAACGTTATGTGGTATAACGTTATAACGTATTACCTTATATGGTATTACGTCATATGGTATAACGTTATAACGTATTACGTTATATGGTATCACGTTATAACGTATTACGTTATATGGTATTACCTCACAACGTATTACGTTATGTGGAATAACGTTATAACGTATTACGTTATATGGTATAACGTTATAACGTATTACCTTATATGGTATAACGTCATATGGTATAACGTTATAACGTATTACGTTATATGGTATTACGTTATAACGTATTACGTTATATGGTATAACGTTATAACGTATTACGATATATGGTATAACGTTATAACGTATTACGTTATATGGTATAACGTTATAACGTATTACGTTATATGGTATAACGTTATGTGGTATAACGTTATAACGTATTACCTTATATGGTATTACGTCATATGGTATAACGTTATAACGTATTACGATATATGGTATAACGTTATAACGTATTACGTTATATGGTATAACGTTATAACGTATTACGTTATATGGTATTACGTCATAACGTAACACGTTATATGGTATAACGTTATAACGTATTACGTTATATTGTATTACGTTATAACGTATTACGTTATATGGTATTACGTTATAACGTATTACGTTATATGGTATAACGTTATAACGTATTACGTTATATGGTATTACGTTATAACGTATTACGTTATATGGTATAACGTTATAACGTATTACGTTATATGGTATTACGTCATAACGTAACACGTTATATGGTATAACGTTATAACGTATTACGTTATATTGTATTACGTCATAACGTATTACGTTATATGGTATATCGTTATAACGTTTTACCTTATATGGTATAACGTTATAACGTATTACGTTATGTGGTATAACGTTATAACGTATTACGATATATGGTATAACGTTATAACGTATTACGTTATATGGTATATCGTTATAACGTATTACGTTATATGGTATAACGTTATGTGGTATAACGTTATAACGTATTACCTTATATGGTATTACGTCATATGGTATAACGTTATAACGTATTACGTTATATGGTATCACGTTATAACGTATTACGTTATATGGTATTACGTCACAACGTATTACGTTATATGGAATAACGTTATAACGTATTACGTTATATGGTATAACGTTATAACGTATTACCTTATATGGTATAACGTCATATGGTATAACGTTGTAACGTATTACGTTATATGGTATTACGTTATAACGTATTACGTTATATGGTATAACGTTATAACGTATTACGTTATGTGGTATTACGTTATAACGTATTACGTTATATGGTATAACGTTATAACGTATTACGTTATATGGTATAACGTTATAACGTATTACGTTATATGGTATAACGTTATGCGGTATAACGTTATAACGTATTACGTTATGTGGTATTACGTTATAACGTATTACGTTATATGGTATAACGTTATAACTTATTACGTTATATGGTATTACGTCAAAACGTATTACGTTATATGGTATAACGTTTTTAACGTATTACGTTATATGGTATTACGTTATAACGTATTACGTTATATGGTATAACGTTAGAACGTATTACGTTATATTGTATTACGTTATAACGTATTACGTTATATGGTATAACGTTATAACGTATTTCGTTATATGGTATTACGTCATAACGTAACACGTTATATGGTATAACGTTATAACGTATTACGTTATATTGTATTACGTCATAACGTATTACGTTATATGGTATAACGTTATAACGTTTTACCTTATATGGTATAACGTTATAACGTATTACGATATATGGTATAACGTTATAACGTATTACGTTATATGGTATAACGTTATAACGTATTACGTTATATGGTATAACGTTATAAAGTATCACCTTATATGTTATAACGTCATATGGTATAACGTTATAACGTATTACGTTATATGGTATTACGTCAAAACGTATTACGTTATATGGTATTACGTCAAAACGTATTACGTTATATGGTATAACGTTTTTAACGTATTACGTTATATGGTATTACGTTATAACGTATTACGTTATATGGTATAACGTTATAACTTATTACGTTATATGGTATTACGTCAAAACGTATTACGTTATATGGTATAACGTTTTTAACGTATTACGTTATATTGTATTACGTCATAACGTATTACGTTATATGGTATAACGTTATAACGTATTACCTTATATGGTATTACGTCATATGGTATAACGTTATAACGTATTACGTTATATGGTATCACGTTATAACGTATTACGTTATATGGTATTATGTCACAACGTATTACGTTATATGGTATAACGTTATAACGTATTACGTTATATGGTATAACGTTATAAAGTATCACCTTATATGTTATAACGTCATATGGTATAACGTTATAACGTATTACGTTATATGGTATTACGTCAAAACGTATTACGTTATATGGTATAACGTTTTTAACGTATTGCGTTATATGGTATTACGTTATAACGTATTACGTTATATGGTATAACGTTATAACGTATTACGTTATATGGTATTACGTTATAACGTATTACGTTACATGGTATAACGTTATAACGTATTACGTTATATGGTATTACGTCATAACGTAACACGTTATATGGTATAACGTTATAACGTATTACGTTATATTGTATTACGTTATAACGTATTACGTTATATGGTATAACGTTATAACGTTTTACCTTATATGGTATAACGTTATAACGTATTACGTTATATGGTATAACGTTATAACGTATTACGATATATGGTATAACGTTATAACGTATTACGTTATATGGTATAACGTTATAACGTATTACGTTATATGGTATAACGTTATGTGGTATAACGTTATAACGTATTACCTTATATGGTATTACGTCATATGGTATAACGTTATAACGTATTACGTTATATGGTATCACGTTATAACGTATTACGTTATATGGTATTACGTCACAACGTATTACGTTATATGGAATAACGTTATAACGTATTACGTTATATGGTATAACGTTATAACGTATTACCTTATATGGTATAACGTCAAATGGTATAACGTTGTAACGTATTACGTTATATGGTATTACGTTATAACGTATTACGTTATATGGTATAACGTTATAACGTATTACGTTATATGGTATTACGTTATAACGTATTACGTTATATGGTATAACGTTAAAACGTATTACGTTATATGGTACTACGTCAAAACGTATTACGTTATATTGTATAACGTTTTTAACGTATTACGTTATATGGTATTACGTTATAACGTATTACGTTATATGGTATAACGTTATAACGTATTACGTTATATGGTATTACGTTATAACGTATTACGTTATATGGTATAACGTTATAACGTATTACGTTATATGGTATTACGTCATAACGTAACACGTTATATGGTATAACGTTATAACGTATTACGTTATATTGTATTACGTCATAACGTATTACGTTATATGGTATATCGTTATAACGTTTTACCTTATATGGTATAACGTTATAACGTATTACGTTATATGGTATAACGTTATAACGTATTACGATATATGGTATAACGTTATAACGTATTACGTTATATGGTATATCGTTATAACGTATTACGTTATATGGTATAACGTTATGTGGTATAACGTTATAACGTATTACCTTATATGGTATTACGTCATATGGTATAACGTTATAACGTATTACGTTATATGGTATCACGTTATAACGTATTACGTTATATGGTATTACGTCACAACGTATTACGTTATATGGAATAACGTTATAACGTATTACGTTATATGGTATAACGTTATAACGTATTACCTTATATGGTATAACGTCATATGGTATAACGTTGTAACGTATTACGTTATATGGTATTACGTTATAACGTATTACGTTATATGGTATAACGTTATAACGTATTACGTTATGTGGTATTACGTTATAACGTATTACGTTATATGGTATAATGTTATAACGTATTACGTCATATGGTATTACGTCAAAACGTATTACGTTATATGGTATAACGTTTTTAACGTATTACGTTATATGGTATTACGTTATAACGTATTACGTTATATGGTATAACGTTAGAACGTATTACGTTATATGGTATTACGTTATAACGTATTACGTTATATGGTATAACGTTATAACGTATTTCGTTATATGGTATTACGTCATAACGTAACACGTTATATGGTATAACGTTATAACGTATTACGTTATATTGTATTACGTCATAACGTATTACGTTATATGGTATAACGTTATAACGTTTTACCTTATATGGTATAACGTTATAACGTATTACGATATATGGTATAACGTTATAACGTATTACGTTATATGGTATAACGTTATAACGTATTACGTTATATGGTATTACGTCAAAACGTATTACGTTATATGGTATAACGTTTTTAACGTATTACGTTATATGGTATTACGTTATAACGTATTACGTTATATGGTATAACGTTAGAACGTATTACGTTATATGGTATTACGTTATAACGTATTACGTTATATGGTATAACGTTATAACGTATTTCGTTATATGGTATTACGTCATAACGTAACACGTTATATGGTATAACGTTATAACGTATTACGTTATATTGTATTACGTCATAACGTATTACGTTATATGGTATAACGTTATAACGTTTTACCTTATATGGTATAACGTTATAACGTATTACGATATATGGTATAACGTTATAACGTATTACGTTATATGGTATAACGTTATAACGTATTACGTTATATGGTATAACGTTATAACGTTTTACCTTATATGGTATAACGTTATAACGTATTACGATATATGGTATAACGTTATAACGTATTACGTTATATGGTATAACGTTATAACGTATTACGTTATATGGTATAACGTTATGTGGTATAACGTTATAACGTATTACCTTATATGGTATTACGTCATATGGTATAACGTTATAACGTATTACGTTATATGGTATCACGTTATAACGTATTACGTTATATGGTATTACCTCACAACGTATTACGTTATGTGGAATAACGTTATAACGTATTACGTTATATGGTATAACGTTATAACGTATTACCTTATATGGTATAACGTCATATGGTATAACGTTATAACGTATTACGTTATATGGTATTACGTTATAACGTATTACGTTATATGGTATAACGTTATAACGTATTACGATATATGGTATAACGTTATAACGTATTACGTTATATGGTATAACGTTATAACGTATTACGTTATATGGTATAACGTTATGTGGTATAACGTTATAACGTATTACCTTATATGGTATTACGTCATATGGTATAACGTTATAACGTATTACGATATATGGTATAACGTTATAACGTATTACGTTATATGGTATAACGTTATAACGTATTACGTTATATGGTATTACGTCATAACGTAACACGTTATATGGTATAACGTTATAACGTATTACGTTATATTGTATTACGTTATAACGTATTACGTTATATGGTATTACGTTATAACGTATTACGTTATATGGTATAACGTTATAACGTATTACGTTATATGGTATTACGTTATAACGTATTACGTTATATGGTATAACGTTATAACGTATTACGTTATATGGTATTACGTCATAACGTAACACGTTATATGGTATAACGTTATAACGTATTACGTTATATTGTATTACGTCATAACGTATTACGTTATATGGTATAACGTTTTTAACGTATTACGTTATATGGTATTACGTTATAACGTATTACGTTATATGGTATAACGTTAGAACGTATTACGTTATATTGTATTACGTTATAACGTATTACGTTATATGGTATAACGTTATAACGTATTTCGTTATATGGTATTACGTCATAACGTAACACGTTATATGGTATAACGTTATAACGTATTACGTTATATTGTATTACGTCATAACGTATTACGTTATATGGTATAACGTTATAACGTTTTACCTTATATGGTATAACGTTATAACGTATTACGATATATGGTATAACGTTATAACGTATTACGTTATATGGTATAACGTTATAACGTATTACGTTATATGGTATAACGTTATGTGGTATTACGTTATAACGTATTACGTTATATGGTATAACGTTATAACGTATTACGATATATGGTATAACGTTATAACGTATTACGTTATATGGTATAACGTTATAACGTATTACGTTATATGGTATAACGTTATGTGGTATAACGTTATAACGTATTACCTTATATGGTATTACGTCATATGGTATAACGTTATAACGTATTACGATATATGGTATAACGTTATAACGTATTACGTTATATGGTATAACGTTATAACGTATTACGTTATATGGTATTACGTCATAACGTAACACGTTATATGGTATAACGTTATAACGTATTACGTTATATTGTATTACGTTATAACGTATTACGTTATATGGTATTACGTTATAACGTATTACGTTATATGGTATAACGTTATAACGTATTACGTTATGTGGTATTACGTTATAACGTATTACGTTATATGGTATAATGTTATAACGTATTACGTTATATGGTATTACGTCAAAACGTATTACGTTATATGGTATAACTTTTTTAACGTATTACGTTATATGGTATTACGTTATAACGTATTACGTTATATGGTATAACGTTAGAACGTATTACGTTATATGGTATTACGTTATAACGTATTACGTTATATGGTATAACGTTATAACGTATTTCGTTATATGGTATTACGTCATAACGTAACACGTTATATGGTATAACGTTATAACGTATTACGTTATATTGTATTACGTCATAACGTATTACGTTATATGGTATAACGTTATAACGTTTTACCTTATATGGTATAACGTTATAACGTATTACGATATATGGTATAACGTTATAACGTATTACGTTATATGGTATAACGTTATAACGTATTACGTTATATGGTATAACGTTATAACGTTTTACCTTATATGGTATAACGTTATAACGTATTACGATATATGGTATAACGTTATAACGTATTACGTTATATGGTATAACGTTATGCGGTATAACGTTATAACGTATTACGTTATGTGGTATTACGTTATAACGTATTACGTTATATGGTATAACGTTATAACGTATTACGTTATATGGTATTACGTCAAAACGTATTACGTTATATGGTATAACGTTTTTAACGTATTACGTTATATGGTATTACGTTATAACGTATTACGTTATATGGTATAACGTTATAACGTATTACGTTATATTGTATTACGTTATAACGTATTACGTTATATGGTATAACGTTATGCGGTATAACGTTATAACGTATTACGTTATGTGGTATTACGTTATAACGTATTACGTTATATGGTATAACGTTATAACGTATTACGTTATATGGTATTACGTCAAAACGTATAACGTCATATGGTATAACGTTATAACGTATTACGTTATATGGTATTACGTTATAACGTATTACGTTATATGGTATAACGTTATAACGTATTACGATATATGGTATAACGTTATAACGTATTACGTTATATGGTATAACGTTATAACGTATTACGTTATATGGTATAACGTTATGTGGTATAACGTTATAACGTATTACCTTATATGGTATTACGTCATATGGTATAACGTTATAACGTATTACGATATATGGTATAACGTTATAACGTATTACGTTATATGGTATAACGTTATAATGTATTACGTTATATGGTATAACGTAATGTGGTATAACGTTATAACGTATTACCTTATATGGTATTACGTCATATGGTATAACGTTATAACGTATTACGTTATATGGTATCACGTTATAACGTATTACGTTATATGGTATTATGTCACAACGTTTTACCTTATATGGTATAACGTTATAACGTATTACGATATATGGTATAACGTTATAACGTATTACGTTATATGGTATAACGTTATAACGTATTACGTTATATGGTATAACGTTATGTGGTATAACGTTATAACGTATTACCTTATATGGTATTACGTCATATGGTATAACGTTATAACGTATTACGATATATGGTATAACGTTATAACGTATTACGTTATATGGTATAACGTTATAACGTATTACGTTATATGGTATAACGTTATGTGGTATAACGTTATAACGTATTACCTTATATGGTATTACGTCATATGGTATAACGTTATAACGTATTACGTTATATGGTATCACGTTATAACGTATTACGTTATATGGTATTATGTCACAACGTATTACGTTATATGGTATAACGTTATAACGTATTACGTTATATGGTATAACGTTATAAAGTATCACCTTATATGTTATAACGTCATATGGTATAACGTTATAACGTATTACGTTATATGGTATTACGTCAAAACGTATTACGTTATATGGTATAACGTTTTTAACGTATTGCGTTATATGGTATTACGTTATAACGTATTACGTTATATGGTATAACGTTATAACGTATTACGTTATATGGTATAACGTTATAACGTATTACGTTATATTGTATTACGTTATAACGTATTACGTTATATGGTATAACGTTATAACGTATTACGATATATGGTATAACGTTATAACGTATTACGTTATATGGTATAACGTTATAACGTATTACGTTATATGGTATAACGTTATGTGGTATAACGTTATAACGTATTACCTTATATGGTATTACGTCATATGGTATAACGTTATAACGTATTACCTTATATGGTATTACGTCATATGGTATAACGTTATAACGTATTACGTTATATGGTATCACGTTATAACGTATTACGTTATATGGTATAACGTTATAACGTATTACGTTATATGGTATTACGTTATAACGTATTACGTTATATGGTATAACGTTATAACGTATTACGTTATATGGTATTACGTTATAACGTATTACGTTATATGGTATAACGTTATAACGTATTACGTTATATGGTATTACGTCATAACGTAACACGTTATATGGTATAACGTTATAACGTATTACGTTATATTGTATTACGTCATAACGTATTACGTTATATGGTATATCGTTATAACGTTTTACCTTATATGGTATAACGTTATAACGTATTACGTTATATGGTATAACGTTTTTAACGTATTACGTTATATGGTATTACGTTATAACGTATTACGTTATATGGTATAACGTTATAACGTATTACGTTATATGGTATTACGTTAAAACGTATTACGTTATATGGTATAACGTTATAACGTATTACGTTATATGGTATTACGTCATAACGTAACACGTTATATGGTATAACGTTATAACGTATTACGTTATATTGTATTACGTCATAACGTATTACGTTATATGGTATATCGTTATAACGTTTTACCTTATATGGTATAACGTTATAACGTATTACGTTATATGGTATAACGTTATAACGTATTACGATATATGGTATAACGTTATAACGTATTACGTTATATGGTATATCGTTATAACGTATTACGTTATATGGTATAACGTTATGTGGTATAACGTTATAACGTATTACCTTATATGGTATTACGTCATATGGTATAACGTTATAACGTATTACGTTATATGGTATCACGTTATAACGTATTACGTTATATGGTATTACGTCACAACGTATTACGTTATATGGAATAACGTTATAACGTATTACGTTATATGGTATAACGTTATAACGTATTACCTTATATGGTATAACGTCATATGGTATAACGTTGTAACGTATTACGTTATATGGTATTACGTTATAACGTATTACGTTATATGGTATAACGTTATAACGTATTACGTTATGTGGTATTACGTTATAACGTATTACGTTATATGGTATAACTTTATAACGTATTACGTTATATGGTATTACGTCAAAACGTATTACGTTATATGGTATAACGTTTTTAACGTATTACGTTATATGGTATTACGTTATAACGTATTACGTTATAAGGTATAACGTTAGAACGTATTACGTTATATGGTATTACGTTATAACGTATTACGTTATATGGTATAACGTTATAACGTATTTCGTTATATGGTATAACGTTATGTGGTATAACGTTACAACGTTTTACCTTATATGGTATTACGTCATATGGTATAACGTTATAACGTATTACGTTATATGGTATCACGTTATAACGTATTACGTTATATGGTATTACCTCACAACGTATTACGTTATATGGAATAACGTTATAACGTATTACGTTATATGGTATAACGTTATAACGTATTACCTTATATGGTATAACGTCATATGGTATAACGTTATAACGTATTACGTTATATGGTATTACGTTATAACGTATTACGTTATATGGTATAACGTTATAACGTATTACGTTATATGGTATTACGTTATAACGTATTACGTTATATGGTATAACGTTATAACGTACTACGTTATATGGTATTACGTCAAAACGTATTACGTTATATGGTATAACGTTTTTAACGTATTACGTTATATGGTATTACGTCAAAACGTATTACGTTATATGGTATTACGTCAAAACGTATTACGTTATATGGTATAACGTTTTTAACGTATTACGTTATATGGTATTACGTTATAACGTATTACGTTATATGGTATAACGTTATAACGTATTACGTTATATGGTATTACGTTATAACGTATTACGTTATATGGTATAACGTTATAACGTATTACGTTATATGGTATAACGTTATAACGTATTACGTTATATGGTATAACGTTATGTGGTATAACGTTATAACGTATTACCTTATATGGTATTACGTCATATGGTATAACGTTATAACGTATTACGTTATATGGTATCACGTTATAACGTATTACGTTATATGGTATTACGTCACAACGTATTACGTTATATGGTATAACGTTATAACGTATTACGTTATATGGTATAACGTTATAACATATCACCTTATATGTTATAACGTCATATGGTATAACGCTATAACGTATTACGTTATATGGTATTACGTCAAAACGTATTACGTTATATGGTATAACGTTTTTAACGTATTGCGTTATATGGAATTACGTTATAACGTATTACGTTATATGGTATAACGTTATAACGTATTACGTTATATGGTATTACGTCATAATGTAACACGTTATATGGTATAACGTTATAAGGTATTACGTTATATTGTATGACGTCATAACGTTTTACCTTATATGGTATAACGTTATAACGTATTACGTTATATGGTATAACGTTATGTGGTATAACGTTATAACGTATTACCTTATATGGTATTACGTCATATGGTATAACGTTATAACGTATTACGTTATATGGTATCACGTTATAACGTATTACGTTATATGGTATTACGTCACAACGTATTACGTTATATGGTATAACGTTATAACGTATTGCGATATATGGTATAACGTTATAACGTATTACGTTATATGGTATAACGTTATAACGTATTACGTTATATGGTATAACGTTATGTGGTATAACGTTATAACGTATTACCTTATATGGTATTACGTCATATGGTATAACGTTATAACGCATTACGTTATATGGTATCACGTTATAACGTATTACTTTATATGGTATAACGTTATAACGTATTACCTTATATGGTATAACGTCATATGGTATAACGTTGTAACGTATTACGTTATATGGTATTACGTTATAACGTATTACGTTATATGGTATAATGTTATAACGTATTACGTTATATTGTATTACGTCATAACGTATTACGTTATATGGTATAACGTTATAACGTTTTACCTTATATGGTATAACGTTATAACGTATTACGTTATATGGTATAACGTTATAACGTATTACGATATATGGTATAATGTTATAACGTATTACGTTATATGGTATAACGTTATAACGTATTACGTTATATGGTATAACGTTATGTGGTATAACGTTATAACGTATTACCTTATATGGTATTACGTCATATGGTATAACGTTATAACGTATTACGTTATATGGTATCACGTTATAACCTATTACGTTATATGGTATTACGTCACAACGTATTACGTTATATGGAATAACGTTATAACGTATTACGTTATATGCTATAACGTCATATGGTATAACGTTATAACGTATTACGTTATATGGTATTACGTTTTAACGTATTACGTTATATGGTATTACGTTATAACGTATTACGTTATATGGTATAACGTTATAACGTATTACCTTATATGGTATAACGTCATATAGTATAACGTTATAACGTATTACGTTATATGGTATAACGTTATAACGTATTATGTTATATGGTATTACATCAAAACGTATTACGTTATATGGTATAACGTTATAACGTATTACGTTATATGGTATAACGTTATGTGGTATAACGTTATAACGTATTACCTTATATGGTATTACGTCATATGGTATAACGTTATAACGTATTACGTCATATGGTATAACGTTATAACGTATTACGTTATATGGTATCACGTTATAACGTATTACGTTATATGGTATTACGTCACAACGTATTACGTTATATGGAATAACGTTATAACGTATTACGTTATATGGTATAACGTTATAACGTATTACCTTACATGGTATAACGTCATATGGTATAACGTTATAACGTATTACGTTATATGGTATAACGTTATAACGTATTACGTTATATGGTATTACGTTATAACGTATTACGTTATATGGTATAACGTTATAACGTATTACCTTATATGGTATAACGTCATATAGTATAACGTTATAACGTATTACGTTATATGGTATAACGTTATAACGTATTATGTTATATGGTATTACATCAAAACGTATTACGTTATATGGTATAACGTTATAACGTATTACGTTATATGGTATTACATCAAAACGTATTACGTTATATGGTATTACGTCATAACGTAATACGTTATATGGTATAACGTTATAACGTATTACGTTATATGCTATAACGTCATATGGTATAACGTTATAACGTATTACGTTATATGGTACAACGTTAGAACGTATTACGTTATATGTTATAACGTCAAATGGTATAACGTTATAACGTATTACGTTATATGGTATTACATCAAAACGTATTACGTTATATGGTAATACGTCATAACGTAATACGTTATATGGTATAACGTTATAACGTATTACGTTATATGGTACAACGTTAGAACGTATTACGTTATATGTTATAACGTCAAATGGTATAACGTCATAACGTATTACGTTATATGGTATTACGTCATAACGTATTACGTTGTATGGTATTACGTTATAACGTATTACGTTATATGGTATAACGTAATATGGCATAACGTTATAACGTATTACGTTATATGGTATTAAGTTATAACGTATTACGTTATATGGTATAACGTTATAACGTATTACCTTATATGGTATAACGTCATATGATATAACGTTATAACGTATTACGTTATATGGTATAACGTTATAACGTATTACCTTACATGGTATAACGTCATATGGTATAACGTTATAACGTATTACGTTATATGGTATAACGTTATAACGTATTACGTTATATGGTATAACGTTTTTAACGTATTACGTTATATGGTATTACGTCATATGGTATAACGTTATAACGTATTACGTTATATGGTATAACGTTTTTAACGTATTACGTTATATGGTATTACGTCATAACGTAATACGTTATACGGTATAACGTTATAACGTATTACGTTATACGGTATTACGTCACAACGTATTACGTTATATGGAATAACGTTATAACGTATTACGTTATATGGTATTACGTTATAACTTATTACGTTATAACGTATTACGTTATATGGTATAACGTTATAACGTATTACCTTATATGGTATAACGTCATATAGTATAACGTTATAGCGTATTACGTTATATGGTATAACGTTATAACGTATTATGTTATATGGTATTACATCAAAACGTATTACGTTATATGGTATAACGTTATAACGTATTACCTTATATGGTATAACGTTATAACGTATTACGTTATATGGTATTACGTTATAACGTATTACGATATATGGTATAACGTTATAACGTATTACGTTATATGGAATAACGTTATAACGTATTACGTTATATGGTATAACGTTATAACGTATTACCTTACATGGTATAACGTCATATGGTATAACGTTATAACGTATTACGTTATATGGTATAACGTTATAACGTATTACCTTACATGGTATAACGTCATATGGTATAACGTTATAACGTATTACGTTATATGGTATAACGTTATAACGTATTACGTTATATGGTATAACGTTTTTAACGTATTACGTTATATGGTATTACGTCATATGGTATAACGTTATAACGTATTACGTTATATGGTATAACGTTTTTAACGTATTACGTTATATGGTATTACGTCATAACGTAATACGTTATACGGTATAACGTTATAACGTATTACGTTATACGGTATTACGTCACAACGTATTACGTTATATGGAATAACGTTATAACGTATTACGTTATATGGTATTACGTTATAACTTATTACGTTATAACGTATTACGTTATATGGTATAACGTTATAACGTATTACCTTATATGGTATAACGTCATATAGTATAACGTTATAGCGTATTACGTTATATGGTATAACGTTATAACGTATTATGTTATATGGTATTACATCAAAACGTATTACGTTATATGGTATAACGTTATAACGTATTACGTTATATGGTATTACATCAAAACGTATTACGTTATATGGTATTACGTCATAACGTAATACGTTATATGGTATAACGTTATAACGTATTACGTTATATGCTATAACGTCATATGGTATAACGTTATAACGTATTACGTTATATGGTACAAAGTTAGAACGTATTACGTTATATGTTATAACGTCAAATGGTATAACGTTATAACGTATTACGTTATATGGTATTACATCAAAACGTATTACGTTATATGGTAATACGTCATAACGTAATACGTTATATGGTATAACGTTATAACATATTACCTTACATGGTATAACGTCATATGGTATAACGTTATAACGTATTACGTTATATGCTATAACGTCATATGGTATAACGTTATAACGTATTACGTTATATGGTACAACGTTAGAACGTATTACGTTATATGTTATAACGTCAAATGGTATAACGTCATAACGTATTACGTTATATGGTATTACGTCATAACGTATTACGTTGTATGGTATTACGTTATAACGTATTACGTTATATGGTATAACGTAATATGGCATAACGTTATAACGTATTACGTTATATGGTATTAAGTTATAACGTATTACGTTATATGGTATAACGTTATAACATATTACCTTATATGGTATAACGTCATATGGTATAACGTTATAACGTATTACGTTATATGGTATTACGTTATAACGTATTACGTTATATGGTATAACGTTATAACGTATTACGTTATATGGTATTACGTTATAACGTATTACGATATATGGTATAACGTTATAACGTATTACGTTATATGGTATAACGTTATAACGTATTACGTTATATGGTATAACGTCATATAGTATAACGTTATAACGTATTACGTTATATGGTATAACGTTATAACGTATTATGTTATATGGTATTACATCAAAACGTATTACGTTATATGGTATAACGTTATTACGTATTACGTTATATGGTATAACGTTATAACGTATTACGTTATATGGTATAACGTTATAACGTATTACCTTATATAGTATAACGTCATATGGTATAACGTTATAACGTATTACGTTATATGGTATTACGTTATAACGTATTACGTTATATGGTATAACGTTATAACGTATTACGTTATATGGTATTACGTCATAACGTAACACGTTATATGGTATAACGTTATAACGTATTACGTTATATGGTATTACGTCATAACGTATTACGTTATATGGTATAACGTTTTTAACGTATTACGTTATATGGTATAACGTTATAACGTATTACGTTATATGGTATAACGTTATAACGTATTACGTTATATGGTATAACGTTATAACGTATTACGTTATATGGTATAACGTTATAACGTATTACGATATATGGTATAACGTTATAACGTATTACGTTATATGGTATAACGTTATAACGTATTACGTTATATGTTATAACGTCATATGGTATAACGTTATAACGTATTACGTTATATGGTATTACGTTATAACGTATTACGTTATATGGTATAACGTTATAACGTATTACCTTATATGGTATAACGTCATATAGTATAACGTTATAACGTATTACGTTATATGGTATAACGTTATAACGTATTCTGTTATATGGTATTACATCAAAACGTATTACGTTATATGGTATAACGTTATAACGTATTACGTTATATGGTATAACGTTATGTGGTATAACGTTATAACGTATTACGTTATATGGTATAACGTTATAACGTATTTCGTTATATGGTATAATGTTATAACCTATTACGTTATATGGTATAACGTTATAACGTATTACGTTACATGGTATTACGTTATAACGTATTACGTTATATGGTATAACGTTATAACGTATTATGTTATATGGTATTACGTTATAACGTATTACGATATATGGTATAACGTTATAACGTATTACGTTATATGGTATAACTTTATAACGTATTACGTTATATGGTATAACGTTTTTAACGTATTACGTTATATGGTATTACGTCATATGGTATAACGTTATAACGTATTACGTTATATGGTATAACGTTATAACGTATTACGTTATATGGTACAACGTTAGAACGTATTACGTTATATGTTATAACGTCAAATGGTATAACGTCATAACGTATTACGTTATATGGTATAACGTTATAACGTATTACGTTATATGGTATAACGTTATAACGTATTACGTTATATGGTATAACGTTATAACGTATTACGATATATGGTATAACGTTATAACGTATTACGTTATATGTTATAACGTCAAATGGTATAACGTCATAACGTATTACGTTATATGGTATTACGTCATAACGTATTACGTTGTATGGTATTACGTTATAACGTATTACGTTATATGGTATAACGTAATATGGCATAACGTTATAACGTATTACGTTATATGGTATTAAGTTATAACGTATTACGTTATATGGTATAACGTTATAACGTATTACCTTATATGGTATAACGTCATATGATATAACGTTATAACGTATTACGTTATATGGTATAACGTTATAACGTATTACCTTACATGGTATAACGTCATATGGTATAACGTTATAACGTATTACGTTATATGGTATAACGTTATAACGTATTACGTTATATGGTATAACGTTTTTAACGTATTACGTTATATGGTATTACGTCATATGGTATAACGTTATAACGTATTACGTTATATGGTATAACGTTTTTAACGTATTACGTTATATGGTATTACGTCATAACGTAATACGTTATACGGTATAACGTTATAACGTATTACGTTATACGGTATTACGTCACAACGTATTACGTTATATGGAATAACGTTATAACGTATTACGTTATATGGTATTACGTTATAACTTATTACGTTATAACGTATTACGTTATATGGTATAACGTTATAACGTATTACCTTATATGGTATAACGTCATATAGTATAACGTTATAGCGTATTACGTTATATGGTATAACGTTATAACGTATTATGTTATATGGTATTACATCAAAACGTATTACGTTATATGGTATAACGTTATAACGTATTACCTTATATGGTATAACGTTATAACGTATTACGTTATATGGTATTACGTTATAACGTATTACGATATATGGTATAACGTTATAACGTATTACGTTATATGGAATAACGTTATAACGTATTACGTTATATGGTATAACGTTATAACGTATTACCTTACATGGTATAACGTCATATGGTATAACGTTATAACGTATTACGTTATATGGTATAACGTTATAACGTATTACCTTACATGGTATAACGTCATATGGTATAACGTTATAACGTATTACGTTATATGGTATAACGTTATAACGTATTACGTTATATGGTATAACGTTTTTAACGTATTACGTTATATGGTATTACGTCATATGGTATAACGTTATAACGTATTACGTTATATGGTATAACGTTTTTAACGTATTACGTTATATGGTATTACGTCATAACGTAATACGTTATACGGTATAACGTTATAACGTATTACGTTATACGGTATTACGTCACAACGTATTACGTTATATGGAATAACGTTATAACGTATTACGTTATATGGTATTACGTTATAACTTATTACGTTATAACGTATTACGTTATATGGTATAACGTTATAACGTATTACCTTATATGGTATAACGTCATATAGTATAACGTTATAGCGTATTACGTTATATGGTATAACGTTATAACGTATTATGTTATATGGTATTACATCAAAACGTATTACGTTATATGGTATAACGTTATAACGTATTACGTTATATGGTATTACATCAAAACGTATTACGTTATATGGTATTACGTCATAACGTAATACGTTATATGGTATAACGTTATAACGTATTACGTTATATGCTATAACGTCATATGGTATAACGTTATAACGTATTACGTTATATGGTACAAAGTTAGAACGTATTACGTTATATGTTATAACGTCAAATGGTATAACGTTATAACGTATTACGTTATATGGTATTACATCAAAACGTATTACGTTATATGGTAATACGTCATAACGTAATACGTTATATGGTATAACGTTATAACATATTACCTTACATGGTATAACGTCATATGGTATAACGTTATAACGTATTACGTTATATGCTATAACGTCATATGGTATAACGTTATAACGTATTACGTTATATGGTACAACGTTAGAACGTATTACGTTATATGTTATAACGTCAAATGGTATAACGTCATAACGTATTACGTTATATGGTATTACGTCATAACGTATTACGTTGTATGGTATTACGTTATAACGTATTACGTTATATGGTATAACGTAATATGGCATAACGTTATAACGTATTACGTTATATGGTATTAAGTTATAACGTATTACGTTATATGGTATAACGTTATAACATATTACCTTATATGGTATAACGTCATATGGTATAACGTTATAACGTATTACGTTATATGGTATTACGTTATAACGTATTACGTTATATGGTATAACGTTATAACGTATTACGTTATATGGTATTACGTTATAACGTATTACGATATATGGTATAACGTTATAACGTATTACGTTATATGGTATAACGTTATAACGTATTACGTTATATGGTATAACGTCATATAGTATAACGTTATAACGTATTACGTTATATGGTATAACGTTATAACGTATTATGTTATATGGTATTACATCAAAACGTATTACGTTATATGGTATAACGTTATTACGTATTACGTTATATGGTATAACGTTATAACGTATTACGTTATATGGTATAACGTTATAACGTATTACCTTATATAGTATAACGTCATATGGTATAACGTTATAACGTATTACGTTATATGGTATTACGTTATAACGTATTACGTTATATGGTATAACGTTATAACGTATTACGTTATATGGTATTACGTCATAACGTAACACGTTATATGGTATAACGTTATAACGTATTACGTTATATGGTATTACGTCATAACGTATTACGTTATATGGTATAACGTTTTTAACGTATTACGTTATATGGTATAACGTTATAACGTATTACGTTATATGGTATAACGTTATAACGTATTACGTTATATGGTATAACGTTATAACGTATTACGTTATATGGTATAACGTTATAACGTATTACGATATATGGTATAACGTTATAACGTATTACGTTATATGGTATAACGTTATAACGTATTACGTTATATGTTATAACGTCATATGGTATAACGTTATAACGTATTACGTTATATGGTATTACGTTATAACGTATTACGTTATATGGTATAACGTTATAACGTATTACCTTATATGGTATAACGTCATATAGTATAACGTTATAACGTATTACGTTATATGGTATAACGTTATAACGTATTCTGTTATATGGTATTACATCAAAACGTATTACGTTATATGGTATAACGTTATAACGTATTACGTTATATGGTATAACGTTATGTGGTATAACGTTATAACGTATTACGTTATATGGTATAACGTTATAACGTATTTCGTTATATGGTATAATGTTATAACCTATTACGTTATATGGTATAACGTTATAACGTATTACGTTACATGGTATTACGTTATAACGTATTACGTTATATGGTATAACGTTATAACGTATTATGTTATATGGTATTACGTTATAACGTATTACGATATATGGTATAACGTTATAACGTATTACGTTATATGGTATAACTTTATAACGTATTACGTTATATGGTATAACGTTTTTAACGTATTACGTTATATGGTATTACGTCATATGGTATAACGTTATAACGTATTACGTTATATGGTATAACGTTATAACGTATTACGTTATATGGTACAACGTTAGAACGTATTACGTTATATGTTATAACGTCAAATGGTATAACGTCATAACGTATTACGTTATATGGTATTACGTCATAACGTATTACGTTGTATGGTATTACGTTATAACGTATTACGTTATATGGTATAACGTTATGTGGAATAACGTTATAACGTATTACCTTATATGGTATTACGTCATATGGTATAACGTTATAACGTATTACGTTATATGGTATCACGTTATAACGTATTACGTTATATGGTATTACGTCACAACGTATTACGTTATATGGAATAACGTTATAACGTATTACGTTATATGGTATAACGTTATAACGTATTACCTTATATGGTATAACGTTATAACATATTACGTTATATGGTATTACGTTATAACGTATTACGTTATATGGTATAACGTTATAACGTATTACGTTATATGGTATTACGTTATAACGTATTACGATATATGGTATAACGTTATAACGTATTACGTTATATGGTATAACGTTATAACGTATTACGTTATATGGTATAACGTCATATAGTATAACGTTATAACGTATTACGTTATATGGTATAACGTTATAACGTATTATGTTATATGGTATTACATCAAAACGTATTACGTTATATGGTACAACGTTATAACGTATTACGTTATAACGTATTACGTTATATGGTATAACGTTATGTGGTATAACGTTATAACGTTTTACCTTATATGGTATTACGTCATATGGTATAACGTTATAACGTATTACGTTATATGGTATCACGTTATAACGTAATACGTTATATGGTATTACGTCACAACGTATTACGTTATATGGAATAACGTTATAACGTATTACGTTATATGGTATAACGTTATAACGTATTACCTTATATGGTATAACGTCATATGGTATAACGTTATAACGTATTACGTTATATGGTATTACGTTATAACGTATTACGTTATATGGTATAACGTTATAACGTATTACGTTATATGGTATTACGTTATAACGTATTACGTTATATGGTATAACGTTATGTGGTATAACGTTATAACGTATTACCTTATATGGTATTACGTCATATGGTATAACGTTATAACGTATTACGTTATATGGTATTACGTCACAACGTATTACGTTATATGGAATAACGTTATAACGTATTACGTTATATGGTATAACGTTATAATGTATTACCTCATATGGTATAACGTCATATGGTATAACGTTATAAAATATTACGTTATATGGTATTACGTTATAACGTATTACGTTATATGGTATAACGTTATAACGTATTACGTTATATGGTATTACGTTATAACGTATTACGATATATGGTATAACGTTATAACGTATTACGTTATATGGTATAACGTTATAACGTATTACGTTATATGGTATAACGTCATATAGTATAACGTTATAACGTATTACGTTATATGGTATAACGTAATAACGTATTACGTTATATGGTATAACGTTATGTGGTATAACGTTATAACGTATTACCTTATATGGTATTACGTCATATGGTATAACGTTATAACGTATTACGTTATATGGTATCACGTTATAACGTATTACGTTACATGGTATTACGTCACAACGTATTACGTTATATGGTATAACGTTATAACGTATTACGTTATATGGTATTACGTTATAACGTATTACGATATATGGTATAACGTTATAACGTATTACGTTATATGGTATAACGTTATAACGTATTACGTTATATGGTATAACGTCATATAGTATAACGTTATAACGTATTACGTTATATGGTATAACGTTATAACGTATTATGATATATGGTATTACATCAAAACGTATTACGTTATATGGTATAACGTTATAACGTATTACGTTATATGGTATAACTTTATGTGGTATAACGTTATATCGTATTACCTTATACGGTATTACGTCATATGGTATAACGTTATAACGTATTACGTTATATGGTATCACGTTATAACGTATTACGTTATATGGTATTACGTCACAACGTATTACGTAATATGGAATAACGTTATAACGTATTACGTTATATGGTATAACGTTATAACGTATTACCTTATATGGTATAACGTCATATGGTATAACGTTATAACATATTACGTTATATGGTATTACGTTATAACGTATTACGTTATATGGTATAACGTTATAACGTATTACGTTATATGGTATTACGTCATAACGTATTACGATATATGGTATAACGTTATAACGTATTACGTTATATGGTATCACGTTATAACGTATTACGTTATATGGTATTACGTCACAACGTATTACGTTATACGGAATAACGTTATAACGTATTACGTTATATGGTATAACGTTATAACGTATTACCTTATATGGTATAACGTCATATGGTATAACGTTATAACATATTACGTTATATGGTATTACGTTATAACGTATTACGTTATATGGAATAACGTTATAACGTATTACGTTATATGGTATTACGTTATAACGTATTACGTTATATGGTATAACGTTATAACGTATTACCCTATATGGTATAACGTCATATGGTATAACGTTATAACGTATTACGATATATGGTATTACGTTATAACGTATTACGTTATATGGTATAACGTTATAACGTATTACGTTATATGGTATTACGTCATAACGTAACACGATATATGGTATAACGTTATAACGTATTACGTTATATTGTATTACGTCATAACGTATTACGTTATATGGTATAACGTTATTACGTTTTACCTTATATGGTATAACGTTATAACGTATTACGTTATATGGTATAACGTTATAACGTATTACGATATATGGTATAACGTTATAACGTATTACGTTATATGGTATAACGTTATAACGTATTACGTTATATGGTATAACGTTATAACGTATTACGTTATATGCTATAACGTCATATGGTATAACGTTATAACGTATTACGTTATATGGTATTACGTTATAACGTATTACGTTATATGGTATAACGTTATAACGTATTACCTTATATGGTATAACGTCATATATTATAACGTTATAACGTATTACGTTATATGGTATAACGTTATAACGTATTATGTTATATGGTATTACATCAAAACGTATTACGTTATATGGTATAACGTTATAACGTATTACGTTATATGGTATAACGTTATGTGGTATAACGTTATAACGTGTTACCTTATATGGTATTACGTCATATGGTATAACGTTGTAACGTATTACGTTATATGGTATCACGTTATAACGTATTACGTTATATGGTATTACGTCACAACGTATTACGTTATATGGAATAACGTTATAACGTATTACGTTATATGGTATAACGTTATAACGTATCACCTTATATGGTATAACGTCATATGGTATAACGTTATAACGTATTACGTTATATGGTATTACGTTATATGGTATAACGTTATAACGTATTACGTTATATGGTATTACGTTATAACGTATTACGATATATGGTATAACGTTATAACGTATTACGTTATATGGTATAACGTTTTTAACGTATTACGTTATATGGTATTACGTCATATGGTACAACGTTATAACGTATTACGTTATATGGTATAACGTTTTTAACGTATTACGTTATATCGTATTACGTCATAACGTAATACGTTATATGGTATAACGTTATAACGTATTACGTTATATGCTATAACGTCATATGGTATAACGTTATAACGTATTACGTTATATGGTATAACGTTATAACGTTTTACCTTATATGGTATAACGTTATAACGTATTACGTTATATGGTATAACGTTATAACGTATTACGATATATGGTATAACGTTATAACGTATTACGTTATATGGTATAACGTTATAACGTATTACGTTATATGGTATAACGTTATAACGTATTACGTTATATGCTATAACGTCATATGGTATAACGTTATAACGTATTACGTTATATGGTATTACGTTATAACGTATTACGTTATATGGTATAACGTTATAACGTATTACCTTATATGGTATAACGTCATATAGTATAACGTTATAACGTATTACGTTATATGGTATAACGTTATAACGTATTATGTTATATGGTATTACATCAAAACGTATTACGTTATATGGTATAACGTTATAACGTATTACGTTATATGGTATAACGTTATGTGGTATAACGTTATAACGTATTACCTTATATGGTATTGCGTCATATGGTATAACGTTGTAACGTATTACGTTATATGGTATCACGTTATAACGTATTACGTTATATGGTATTACGTCACAACGTATTACGTTATATGGAATAACGTTATAACGTATTACGTTATATGGTATAACGTTATAACGTATCACCTTATATGGTATAACGTCATATGGTATAACGTTATAACGTATTACGTTATATGGTATTACGTTATAACGTATTACGTTATATGGTATAACGTTATAACGTATTACGTTATATGGTATTACGTTATAACGTATTACGATATATGGTATTACATCAAAACGTATTACGTTATATGGTATTACGTCATAACGTAATACGTTATATGGTATAACGTTATAACGTATTACGTTATATGGTATTACGATATAACGCATTACGTTATATGGTATGACGTTATAACGTATTACCTTATATGGTATAACGTCATATAGTATAACGTTATAACGTATTACGTTATATGGTATAACGTTATAACGTATTATGTTATATGGTATTACATCAAAACGTATTACGTTATATGGTATAACGTTATAACGTATTACGCTATATGGTATTACATCAAAACGTATTACGTTATATGGTATTACGTCATAACGTAATACGTTATATGGTATAGCGTTATAACGTATTACGTTATATGCTATAACGTCATATGGTATAACGTTATAACGTATTACGTTATATGGTACAACGTTAGAACGTATTACGTTATATGTTATAACGTCAAATGGTATAACGTCATAACGTATTACGTTATATGGTATTACGTCATAACGTATTACGTTGTATGGTATTACGTTATAACGTATTACGTTATATGGTATAATGTTATAACCTATTACGTTATATGGTATAACGTTATAACGTATTACGTTATATGGTATTACGTTATAACGTATTCCGTTATATGGTATAACGTTATAACGTATTACGTTATATGGTATAACGTTATGTGGTATAACGTTATAACGTATTACCTTATATGGTATTACGTCATATGGTATAACGTTATAACGTATTACGTTATATGGTATCACGTTATAACGTATTACGTTATATGGTATTACGTCACAACGTATTTCGTTATATGGTATAACGTTATAACGTATTACGATATATGGTATAACGTTATAACGTATTACGTTATATGGTATAACGTTATAACGTATTACGTTATATGGTATAACGTCATATAGTATAACGTTATAACGTATTACGTTATATGGTATAACGTTATAACGTATTATGTTATATGGTATTACATCAAAACGCATTACGTTATATGGTATAACGTTATAACGTATTACGTTATATGGTATAGCGTTATAACGTATTACGTTATATGGTAAAACGTTATAACGTATTACCTTATATGGTATAACGTCATATGGTATAACGTTATAACGTATTACGTTATATGGTATTACGTTATAACGTATTACGTTATATGGTATAACGTTATAACGTATTACGTTATATGGTATTACGTCATAACGTATTACGTTATATGGTATAGCGTTATAACGTTTTACCTTATATGGTATAACGTTATAACGTATTACGTTATATGGTATAACGTTATAACGTATTACGATATATGGTATAACGTTATAACGTATTACGTTATATGGTATAGCGTTATAACGTATTACGTTATATGGTATAACGTTATAACGTATTACGTTATATGCTATAACGTCATATGGTATAACGTTATAACGTATTACGTTATATGGTATTACGTTATAACGTATTACGTTATATGGTATAACGTTATAACGTATTACCTTATATGGTATAACGTCATATAGTATAACGTTATAACGTATTACGTTATATGGTATAACGTTATAACGTATTATGTTATATGGTATTACATCAAAACGTATTACGTTATATGGTATAACGTTATAACGTATTACGTTATATGGTATAACGTTATGTGGTATAACGTTATAACGTATTACCTTATATGGTATTACGTCATATGGTATAACGTTATAACGTATTACGTTATATGGTATCACGTTATAACGTATTACGTTATATGGTATTACGTCACAACGTATTACGTTATATGGAATAACGTTATAACGTATTACGTTATATGGTATAACGTTATAACGTATTACCTTATATGGTATAACGTCATATGGTATAACGTTATAACGTATAACGTCATATAGTATAACGTTATAACGTATTACGTTATATGGTTTAACGTTATAACGTATTATGTTATATGGTATTACATCAAAACGTATTACGTTATATGGTATTACGTTATAACGTATTACGATATATGGTATAACGTTATAACGTATTACGTTATATGGTATAACGTTATAACGTATTACGTTATATGGTATAACGTCATATGGTATAACGTTGTAACGTATTACGTTATATGGTATCACGTTATAACGTATTACGTTATATGGTATTACGTCACAACGTATTACGTTATATGGAATAACGTTATAACGTATTACGTTATATGGTACAACGTTATAACGTATCACCTTATATGGTATAACGTCATATGGTATAACGTTGTAACGTATTACGTTATATGGTATCACGTTATAACGTATTACGTTATATGGTATTACGTCACAACGTATTACGTTATATGGAATAACGTTATAACGTATTACGTTATATGGTATAACGTTATAACGTATCACCTTATATGGTATAACGTCATATGGTATAACGTTATAACGTATTACGTTATATGGTATTACGTTATAACGTATTACGTTATATGGTATAACGTTATAACGTATTATGTTATATGGTATTACATCAAAACGTATTACGTTATATGGTATAACGTTATAACGTATTACGTTATATGGTATAACGTTATAACGTATTACGTTATATGGTATAACGTTTTTAACGTATTACGTTATATGGTATTACGTCATATGGTATAACGTTATAACGTATTACGTTATATGGTATAACGTTTTTAACGTATTACGTTATATGGTATTACGTCATAACGTAATACGTTATATGGTATAACGTTATAACGTATTACGTTATATGCTATAACGTCATATGGTATAACGTTATAACGTATTACGTTATATGGTATTACGTTATAACGTATTACGTTATATGGTATAACGTTATAACGTATTACCTTATATGGTATAACGTCATATAGTATAACGTTATAACGTATTACGTTATATGGTATAACGTTATAACGTATTATGTTATATGGTATTACATCAAAACGTATTACGTTATATGGTATAACGTTATAACGCATTACGTTATATGGTATAACGTTATAACGTATTACGTTATATGGTATAACGTTTTTAACGTATTACGTTATATGGTATTACGTCATATGGTATAACGTTATAACGTATTACGTTATATGGTATAACGTTCTTAACGTATTACGTTATATGGTATTACGTCATAACGTAATACGTTATATGGTATAACGTTATAACGTATTACGTTGTATGCTATAACGTCATATGGTATAACGTTATAACGTATTACGTTATATGGTATTACGTTATAACGTATTACGTTATATGGTATAACGTTATAACGTATTACCTTATATGGTATAACGTCATATAGTATAACGTTATAACGTATTACGTTATATGGTATAACGTTATAACGTATTATGTTATATGGTATTACATCAAAACGTATTACGTTATATGGTATAACGTTATAACGTATTACGTTATATGGTATTACATCAAAACGTATTACGTTATATGGTATATACGTCATAACGTAATACGGTATATGGTATAACGTTATAACGTATTACGTTATATGCTATAACGTCATATGGTATAACGTTATAACGTATTACGTTATATGGTACAACGTTAGAACGTATTACGTTATATGTTATAACGTCAAATGGTATAACGTCATAACGTATTACGTTATATGGTATTACGTCATAACGTATTACGTTGTATGGTATTACGTTATAACGTATTACGTTATATGGTATAACGTTATAACCTATTACGTTATATGGTATAACGTTATAACGTATTACGTTATATGGTATTACGTTATAACGTATTACGTTATATGGTATAACGTTATAACGTATTACGTTATATGGTATAACGTTATGTGGTATAACGTTATAACGTATTACCTTATATGGTATTACGTCATATGGTATAACGTTATAACGTATTACGTTATATGGTATCACGTTATAACGTATTACGTTATATGGTATTACGTCACAACGTATTTCGTTATATGGTATAACGTTATAACGTATTTCGTTATATGGTATAACGTTATAACGTATTACCTTATATGGTATAACGTCATATGGTATAACGTTATAACGTATTACGTTATATGGTATTACGTTATAACGTATTACGTTATATGGTATAACGTTATAACGTATTACGTTATATGGTATAACGTCATATGGTATAACGTTATAACGTATTACGTTATATGGTATTACGTTATAACGTATTACGTTATATGGTATAACGTTATAACGTATTACGTTATATGGTATTACGTCATAACGTATTACGTTATATGGTATAGCGTTATAACGTTTTACCTTATATGGTATAACGTTATAACGTATTACGTTATATGGTATAACGTTATAACGTATTACGATATATGGTATAACGTTATAACGTATTACGTTATATGGTATAGCGTTATAACGTATTACGTTATATGGTATAACGTTATAACGTATTACGTTATATGCTATAACGTCATATGGTATAACGTTATAACGTATTACGTTATATGGTATTACGTTATAACGTATTACGTTATATGGTATAACGTTATAACGTATTACCTTATATGGTATAACGTCATATAGTATAACGTTATAACGTATTACGTTATATGGTATAACGTTATAACGTATTATGTTATATGGTATTACATCAAAACGTATTACGTTATATGGTATAACGTTATAACGTATTACGTTATATGGTATAACGTTATGTGGTATAACGTTATAACGTATTACCTTATATGGTATTACGTCATATGGTATAACGTTATAACGTATTACGTTATATGGTATCACGTTATAACGTATTACGTTATATGGTATTACGTCACAACGTATTACGTTATATGGAATAACGTTATAACGTATTACGTTATATGGTATAACGTTATAACGTATTACCTTATATGGTATAACGTCATATGGTATAACGTTATAACGTATAACGTCATATAGTATAACGTTATAACGTATTACGTTATATGGTTTAACGTTATAACGTATTATGTTATATGGTATTACATCAAAACGTATTACGTTATATGGTATTACGTTATAACGTATTACGATATATGGTATAACGTTATAACGTATTACGTTATATGGTATAACGTTATAACGTATTACGTTATATGGTATAACGTCATATGGTATAACGTTGTAACGTATTACGTTATATGGTATCACGTTATAACGTATTACGTTATATGGTATTACGTCACAACGTATTACGTTATATGGAATAACGTTATAACGTATTACGTTATATGGTATAACGTTATAACGTATCACCTTATATGGTATAACGTCATATGGTATAACGTTGTAACGTATTACGTTATATGGTATCACGTTATAACGTATTACGTTATATGGTATTACGTCACAACGTATTACGTTATATGGAATAACGTTATAACGTATTACGTTATATGGTATAACGTTATAACGTATCACCTTATATGGTATAACGTCATATGGTATAACGTTATAACGTATTACGTTATATGGTATTACGTTATAACGTATTACGTTATATGGTATAACGTTATAACGTATTATGTTATATGGTATTACATCAAAACGTATTACGTTATATGGTATAACGTTATAACGTATTACGTTATATGGTATAACGTTATAACGTATTACGTTATATGGTATAACGTTTTTAACGTATTACGTTATATGGTATTACGTCATATGGTATAACGTTATAACGTATTACGTTATATGGTATAACGTTTTTAACGTATTACGTTATATGGTATTACGTCATAACGTAATACGTTATATGGTATAACGTTATAACGTATTACGTTATATGCTATAACGTCATATGGTATAACGTTATAACGTATTACGTTATATGGTATTACGTTATAACGTATTACGTTATATGGTATAACGTTATAACGTATTACCTTATATGGTATAACGTCATATAGTATAACGTTATAACGTATTACGTTATATGGTATAACGTTATAACGTATTATGTTATATGGTATTACATCAAAACGTATTACGTTATATGGTATAACGTTATAACGTATTACGTTATATGGTATTACATCAAAACGTATTACGTTATATGGTATATACGTCATAACGTAATACGGTATATGGTATAACGTTATAACGTATTACGTTATATGCTATAACGTCATATGGTATAACGTTATAACGTATTACGTTATATGGTACAACGTTAGAACGTATTACGTTATATGTTATAACGTCAAATGGTATAACGTCATAACGTATTACGTTATATGGTATTACGTCATAACGTATTACGTTGTATGGTATTACGTTATAACGTATTACGTTATATGGTATAACGTTATAACCTATTACGTTATATGGTATAACGTTATAACGTATTACGTTATATGGTATTACGTTATAACGTATTACGTTATATGGTATAACGTTATAACGTATTACGTTATATGGTATAACGTTATGTGGTATAACGTTATAACGTATTACCTTATATGGTATTACGTCATATGGTATAACGTTATAACGTATTACGTTATATGGTATCACGTTATAACGTATTACGTTATATGGTATTACGTCACAACGTATTTCGTTATATGGTATAACGTTATAACGTATTTCGTTATATGGTATAACGTTATAACGTATTACCTTATATGGTATAACGTCATATGGTATAACGTTATAACGTATTACGTTATATGGTATTACGTTATAACGTATTACGTTATATGGTATAACGTTATAACGTATTACGTTATATGGTATAACGTTATGTGGTATAACGTTATAACGTATTACCTTATATGGTATTACGTCATATGGTATAACGTTATAACGTATTACGTTATATGGTATAACGTTATAACGTATTACGATATATGGTATAACGTTATAACGTATTACGTTATATGGTATAACGTTATAACGTATCACGTTATATGGTATAACGTTATGTGGTATAACGTTATAACGTATTACGTTATATGGTATTACGTTATAACGTATTACATTATATGGTATAACGTTATAACGTATTACGTTATATGGTATTACGTTATAACGTATTACGTTATATGGTATAACGTTATAACGTATTACGTTATATGGTATTACGTCAAAACGTATTACGTTATATGGTATAACGTTTTTAACGTATTACGTTATATGGTATTACGTTATAACATATTACGTTATATGGTATAACGTTATAACGTATTACGTTATATGGTATTACGTTATAACGTATTACGTTATATGGTATAACGTTATAACGTATTACGTTATGTGGTATAACGTTATAACGCATTACGTTATATTGTATTACGTCATAACGTATTACGTTATATGGTATAACGTTATAACGTTTTACCTTATATGGTATAACGTTATAACGTATTACGTTATATGGTATAACGTTATAACGTTTTACCTTATATGGTATAACGTTATAACGTATTACGTTATATGGTATAACGTTATAACGTATTACGATATATGGTATAACGTTATAACGTATTACGTTATATGGTATAACGTTATAACGTATTACGTTATATGGTATAACATTATAATGTATTACGTTATATGCTATAACGTCATATGGTATAACGTTATAACGTATTACGTTATATGGTATTACGTTATAACGTATTACGTTATATGGTATAACGTTATAACGTATTATGTTATATGGTATTACATCAAAACGTATTACGTTATATGGTATAACGTTATAACGTATTACGTTATATGGTATAACGTTATGTGGTATAACGTTATAACGTATTACCATATATGGTATTACGTCATATGGTATAACGTTATAACGTATTACGTTATATGGTATCACGTTATAACGTATTACGTTATATGGTATTACGTCACAACGTATTACGTTATATGGAATAACGTTATAACGTATTACGTTATATGGTATAACGTTATAACGTATTACCTTATATGGTATAACGTCATATGGTATAACGTTATAACGTATTACGTTATATGGTATTACGTTATAACGTATTACGTTATATGGTATAACGTTATAACGTATTACGTTATATGGTATTACGTTATAACGTATTACGATATATGGTATAACGTTATAACGTATTACGTTATATGGTATAACGTTATAACGTATTACGTTATATGGTATAACGTCATATAGTATAACGTTATAACGTATTACGTTATATGGTATAACATTATAACGTATTACGTTATATGCTATAACGTCATATGGTATAACGTTATAACGTATTACGTTATATGGTATTACGTTATAACGTATTACGTTATATGGTAAAACGTTATAACGTATTACCTTATATGGTATAACGTCATATAGTATAACGTTATAACGTATTACGTTATATGGTATAACGTTATAACGTATTATGTTATATGGTATTACATCAAAACGTATTACGTTATATGGTATAACGTTATAACGTATTACGTTATATGGTATAACGTTATGTGGTATAACGTTATAACGTATTACCTTATATGGTATTACGTCATATGGTATAACGTTATAACGTATTACGTTATATGGTATCACGTTATAACGTATTACGTTATATGGTATTACGTCACAACGTATTACGTTATATGGAATAACGTTATAACGTATTACGTTATATGGTATAACGTTATAACGTATTACCTTATATGGTATAACGTCATATAGTATAACGTTATAACGTATTACGTTATATGGTATAACGTTATAACGTATTATGTTATATGGTATTACATCAAAACGCATTACGTTATATGGTATAACGTTATAACGTATTACGTTATATGGTATAACGTTATAACGTATTACGTTATATGGTAAAACGTTATAACGTATTACCTTATATGGTATAACGTCATATGGTATAACGTTATAACGTATTACGTTATATGGTATTACGTTATAACGTATTACGTTATATGGTATAACGTTATAACGTATTACATTATATGGTATTACGTCATAACGTATTACGTTATATGGTATAGCGTTATATCGTTTTACCTTATATGGTATAACGTTATAACGTATTACGTTATATGGTATAACGTTATAACGTATTACGATATATGGTATAACGTTATAACGTATTACGTTATATGGTATAGCGTTATAACGTATTACGTTATATGGTATAACGTTATAACGTATTACGTTATATGCTATAACGTCATATGGTATAACGTTATAACGTATTACGTTATATGGTATTACGTTATAACGTATTACGTTATATGGTATAACGTTATAACGTATTACCTTATATGGTATAACGTCATATAGTATAACGTTATAACGTATTACGTTATATGGTATAACGTTATAACGTATTATGTTATATGGTATTACATCAAAACGTATTACGTTATATGGTATAACGTTATAACGTATTACGTTATATGGTATAACGTTATGTGGTATAACGTTATAACGTATTACCTTATATGGTATTACGTCATATGGTATAACGTTATAACGTATTACGTTATATGGTATCACGTTATAACGTATTACGTTATATGGTATTACGTCACAACGTATTACGTTATATGGAATAACGTTATAACGTATTACGTTATATGGTATAACGTTATAACGTATTACCTTATATGGTATAACGTCATATGGTATAACGTTATAACATATTACGTTATATGGTATTACGTTATAACGTATTACGTTATATGGTATAACGTTATAACGTATTACGTTATATGGTATTACGTTATAACGTATTACGATATATGGTATAACGTTATAACGTATTACGTTATATGGTATAACGTTATAACGTATTACGTTATATGGTATAACGTCATATAGTATAACGTTATAACGTATTACGTTATATGGTTTAACGTTATAACGTATTATGTTATATGGTATTACATCAAAACGTATTACGTTATATGGTATAACGTTATAACGTATAACGTCATATAGTATAACGTTATAACGTATTACGTTATATGGTTTAACGTTATAACGTATTATGTTATATGGTATTACATCAAAACGTATTACGTTATATGGTATTACGTTATAACGTATTACGATATATGGTATAACGTTATAACGTATTACGTTATATGGTATAACGTTATAACGTATTACGTTATATGGTATAACGTCATATGGTATAACGTTGTAACGTATTACGTTATATGGTATCACGTTATAACGTATTACGTTATATGGTATTACGTCACAACGTATTACGTTATATGGAATAACGTTATAACGTATTACGTTATATGGTATAACGTTATAACGTATCACCTTATATGGTATAACGTCATATGGTATAACGTTATAACGTATTACGTTATATGGTATAACGTTATGTGGTATAACGTTATAACGTATTACCTTATATGGTATTACGTCATATGGTATAACGTTATAACGTATTACGTTATATGGTATCACGTTATAACGTATTACGTTATATGGTATTACGTCACAACGTATTTCGTTATATGGTATAACGTTATAACGTATTTCGTTATATGGTATAACGTTATAACGTATTACCTTATATGGTATAACGTCATATGGTATAACGTTATAACGTATTACGTTATATGGTATTACGTTATAACGTATTACGTTATATGGTATAACGTTATAACGTATTACGTTATATGGTATAACGTCATATGGTATAACGTTATAACGTATTACGTTATATGGTATTACGTTATAACGTATTACGTTATATGGTATAACGTTATAACGTATTACGTTATATGGTATTACGTCATAACGTATTACGTTATATGGTATAGCGTTATAGCGTTTTACCTTATATGGTATAACGTTATAACGTATTACGTTATATGGTATTACGTTATAACGTATTACATTATATGGTATAACGTTATAACGTATTACGTTATATGGTATTACGTTATAACGTATTACGTTATATGGTATAACGTTATAACGTATTACGTTATATGGTATTACGTCAAAACGTATTACGTTATATGGTATAACGTTTTTAACGTATTACGTTATATGGTATTACGTTATAACATATTACGTTATATGGTATAACGTTATAACGTATTACGTTATATGGTATTACGTTATAACGTATTACGTTATATGGTATAACGTTATAACGTATTACGTTATGTGGTATAACGTTATAACGCATTACGTTATATTGTATTACGTCATAACGTATTACGTTATATGGTATAACGTTATAACGTTTTACCTTATATGGTATAACGTTATAACGTATTACGTTATATGGTATAACGTTATAACGTTTTACCTTATATGGTATAACGTTATAACGTATTACGTTATATGGTATAACGTTATAACGTATTACGATATATGGTATAACGTTATAACGTATTACGTTATATGGTATAACGTTATAACGTATTACGTTATATGGTATAACATTATAATGTATTACGTTATATGCTATAACGTCATATGGTATAACGTTATAACGTATTACGTTATATGGTATTACGTTATAACGTATTACGTTATATGGTATAACGTTATAACGTATTATGTTATATGGTATTACATCAAAACGTATTACGTTATATGGTATAACGTTATAACGTATTACGTTATATGGTATAACGTTATGTGGTATAACGTTATAACGTATTACCATATATGGTATTACGTCATATGGTATAACGTTATAACGTATTACGTTATATGGTATCACGTTATAACGTATTACGTTATATGGTATTACGTCACAACGTATTACGTTATATGGAATAACGTTATAACGTATTACGTTATATGGTATAACGTTATAACGTATTACCTTATATGGTATAACGTCATATGGTATAACGTTATAACGTATTACGTTATATGGTATTACGTTATAACGTATTACGTTATATGGTATAACGTTATAACGTATTACGTTATATGGTATTACGTTATAACGTATTACGATATATGGTATAACGTTATAACGTATTACGTTATATGGTATAACGTTATAACGTATTACGTTATATGGTATAACGTCATATAGTATAACGTTATAACGTATTACGTTATATGGTATAACATTATAACGTATTACGTTATATGCTATAACGTCATATGGTATAACGTTATAACGTATTACGTTATATGGTATTACGTTATAACGTATTACGTTATATGGTAAAACGTTATAACGTATTACCTTATATGGTATAACGTCATATAGTATAACGTTATAACGTATTACGTTATATGGTATAACGTTATAACGTATTATGTTATATGGTATTACATCAAAACGTATTACGTTATATGGTATAACGTTATAACGTATTACGTTATATGGTATAACGTTATGTGGTATAACGTTATAACGTATTACCTTATATGGTATTACGTCATATGGTATAACGTTATAACGTATTACGTTATATGGTATCACGTTATAACGTATTACGTTATATGGTATTACGTCACAACGTATTACGTTATATGGAATAACGTTATAACGTATTACGTTATATGGTATAACGTTATAACGTATTACCTTATATGGTATAACGTCATATAGTATAACGTTATAACGTATTACGTTATATGGTATAACGTTATAACGTATTATGTTATATGGTATTACATCAAAACGCATTACGTTATATGGTATAACGTTATAACGTATTACGTTATATGGTATAACGTTATAACGTATTACGTTATATGGTAAAACGTTATAACGTATTACCTTATATGGTATAACGTCATATGGTATAACGTTATAACGTATTACGTTATATGGTATTACGTTATAACGTATTACGTTATATGGTATAACGTTATAACGTATTACATTATATGGTATTACGTCATAACGTATTACGTTATATGGTATAGCGTTATATCGTTTTACCTTATATGGTATAACGTTATAACGTATTACGTTATATGGTATAACGTTATAACGTATTACGATATATGGTATAACGTTATAACGTATTACGTTATATGGTATAGCGTTATAACGTATTACGTTATATGGTATAACGTTATAACGTATTACGTTATATGCTATAACGTCATATGGTATAACGTTATAACGTATTACGTTATATGGTATTACGTTATAACGTATTACGTTATATGGTATAACGTTATAACGTATTACCTTATATGGTATAACGTCATATAGTATAACGTTATAACGTATTACGTTATATGGTATAACGTTATAACGTATTATGTTATATGGTATTACATCAAAACGTATTACGTTATATGGTATAACGTTATAACGTATTACGTTATATGGTATAACGTTATGTGGTATAACGTTATAACGTATTACCTTATATGGTATTACGTCATATGGTATAACGTTATAACGTATTACGTTATATGGTATCACGTTATAACGTATTACGTTATATGGTATTACGTCACAACGTATTACGTTATATGGAATAACGTTATAACGTATTACGTTATATGGTATAACGTTATAACGTATTACCTTATATGGTATAACGTCATATGGTATAACGTTATAACATATTACGTTATATGGTATTACGTTATAACGTATTACGTTATATGGTATAACGTTATAACGTATTACGTTATATGGTATTACGTTATAACGTATTACGATATATGGTATAACGTTATAACGTATTACGTTATATGGTATAACGTTATAACGTATTACGTTATATGGTATAACGTCATATAGTATAACGTTATAACGTATTACGTTATATGGTTTAACGTTATAACGTATTATGTTATATGGTATTACATCAAAACGTATTACGTTATATGGTATAACGTTATAACGTATAACGTCATATAGTATAACGTTATAACGTATTACGTTATATGGTTTAACGTTATAACGTATTATGTTATATGGTATTACATCAAAACGTATTACGTTATATGGTATTACGTTATAACGTATTACGATATATGGTATAACGTTATAACGTATTACGTTATATGGTATAACGTTATAACGTATTACGTTATATGGTATAACGTCATATGGTATAACGTTGTAACGTATTACGTTATATGGTATCACGTTATAACGTATTACGTTATATGGTATTACGTCACAACGTATTACGTTATATGGAATAACGTTATAACGTATTACGTTATATGGTATAACGTTATAACGTATCACCTTATATGGTATAACGTCATATGGTATAACGTTATAACGTATTACGTTATATGGTATAACGTTATGTGGTATAACGTTATAACGTATTACCTTATATGGTATTACGTCATATGGTATAACGTTATAACGTATTACGTTATATGGTATCACGTTATAACGTATTACGTTATATGGTATTACGTCACAACGTATTTCGTTATATGGTATAACGTTATAACGTATTTCGTTATATGGTATAACGTTATAACGTATTACCTTATATGGTATAACGTCATATGGTATAACGTTATAACGTATTACGTTATATGGTATTACGTTATAACGTATTACGTTATATGGTATAACGTTATAACGTATTACGTTATATGGTATAACGTCATATGGTATAACGTTATAACGTATTACGTTATATGGTATTACGTTATAACGTATTACGTTATATGGTATAACGTTATAACGTATTACGTTATATGGTATTACGTCATAACGTATTACGTTATATGGTATAGCGTTATAGCGTTTTACCTTATATGGTATAACGTTATAACGTATTACGTTATATGGTATAACGTTATAACGTATTACGATATATGGTATAACGTTATAACGTATTACGTTATATGGTATAGCGTTATAACGTATTACGTTATATGGTATAACGTTATAACGTATTACGTTATATGCTATAACGTCATATGGTATAACGTTATAACGTATTACGTTATATGGTATTACGTTATAACGTATTACGTTATATGGTATAACGTTATAACGTATTACCTTATATGGTATAACGTCATATAGTATAACGTTATAACGTATTACGTTATATGGTATAACGTTATAACGTATTATGTTATATGGTATTACTTCAAAACGTATTACGTTATATGGTATAACGTTATAACGTATTACGTTATATGGTATAACGTTATGTGGTATAACGTTATAACGTATTACCTTATATGGTATTACGTCATATGGTATAACGTTATAACGTATTACGTTATATGGTATCACGTTATAACGTATTACGTTATATGGTATTACGTCACAACGTATTACGTTATATGGAATAACGTTATAACGTATTACGTTATATGGTATAACGTTATAACGTATTACCTTATATGGTATAACGTCATATGGTATAACGTTATAACGTATAACGTCATATAGTATAACGTTATAACGTATTACGTTATATGGTTTAACGTTATAACGTATTATGTTATATGGTATTACATCAAAACGTATTACGTTATATGGTATTACGTTATAACGTATTACGATATATGGTATAACGTTATAACGTATTACGTTATATGGTATAACGTTATAACGTATTACGTTATATGGTATAACGTCATATGGTATAACGTTGTTACGTATTACGTTATATGGTATCACGTTATAACGTATTACGTTATATGGTATTACGTCACAACGTATTACGTTATATGGAATAACGTTATAACGTATTACGTTATATGGTATAACGTTATAACGTATCACCTTATATGGTATAACGTCATATGGTATAACGTTGTAACGTATTACGTTATATGGTATCACGTTATAACGTATTACGTTATATGGTATTACGTCACAACGTATTACGTTATATGGAATAACGTTATAACGTATTACGTTATATGGTATAACGTTATAACGTATCACCTTATATGGTATAACGTCATATGGTATAACGTTATAACGTATTACGTTATATGGTATTACGTTATAACGTATTACGTTATATGGTATAACGTTATAACGTATTATGTTATATGGTATTACATCAAAACGTATTACGTTATATGGTATAACGTTATAACGTATTACGTTATATGGTATAACGTTATAACGTATTACGTTATATGGTATAACGTTTTTAACGTATTACGTTATATGGTATTACGTCATATGGTATAACGTTATAACGTATTACGTTATATGGTATAACGTTTTTAACGTATTACGTTATATGGTATTACGTCATAACGTAATACGTTATATGGTATAACGTTATAACGTATTACGTTATATGCTATAACGTCATATGGTATAACGTTATAACGTATTACGTTATATGGTATTACGTTATAACGTATTACGTTATATGGTATAACGTTATAACGTATTACCTTATATGGTATAACGTCATATAGTATAACGTTATAACGTATTACGTTATATGGTATAACGTTATAACGTATTATGTTATATGGTATTACATCAAAACGTATTACGTTATATGGTATAACGTTATAACGTATTACGTTATATGGTATAACGTTATAACGTATTACGTTATATGGTATAACGTTTTTAACGTATTACGTTATATGGTATTACGTCATATGGTATAACGTTATAACGTATTACGTTATATGGTATAACGTTTTTAACGTATTACGTTATATGGTATTACGTCATAACGTAATACGTTATATGGTATAACGTTATAACGTATTACGTTGTATGCTATAACGTCATATGGTATAACGTTATAACATATTACGTTATATGGTATTACGTTATAACGTATTACGTTATATGGTATAACGTTATAACGTATTACCTTATATGGTATAACGTCATATAGTATAACGTTATAACGTATTACGTTATATGGTATAACGTTATAACGTATTATGTTATATGGTATTACATCAAAACGTATTACGTTATATGGTATAACGTTATAACGTATTACGTTATATGGTATTACATCAAAACGTATTACGTTATATGGTATATACGTCATAACGTAATACGGTATATGGTATAACGTTATAACGTATTACGTTATATGCTATAACGTCATATGGTATAACGTTATAACGTATTACGTTATATGGTACAACGTTAGAACGTATTACGTTATATGTTATAACGTCAAATGGTATAACGTCATAACGTATTACGTTATATGGTATTACGTCATAACGTATTACGTTGTATGGTATTACGTTATAACGTATTACGTTATATGGTATAACGTTATAACCTATTACGTTATATGGTATAACGTTATAACGTATTACGTTATATGGTATTACGTTATAACGTATTACGTTATATGGTATAACGTTATAACGTATTACGTTATATGGTATAACGTTATGTGGTATTACGTTATAACGTATTACCTTATATGGTATTACGTCATATGGTATAACGTTATAACGTATTACGTTATATGGTATCACGTTATAACGTATTACGTTATATGGTATTACGTCACAACGTATTTCGTTATATGGTATAACGTTATAACGTATTTCGTTATATGGTATAACGTTATAACGTATTACCTTATATGGTATAACGTCATATGGTATAACGTTATAACGTATTACGTTATATGGTATTACGTTATAACGTATTACGTTATATGGTATAACGTTATAACGTATTACGTTATATGGTATAACGTTATGTGGTATAACGTTATAACGTATTACCTTATATGGTATTACGTCATATGGTATAACGTTATAACGTATTACGTTATATGGTATAACGTTATAACGTATTACGATATATGGTATAACGTTATAACGTATTACGTTATATGGTATAACGTTATAACGTATCACGTTATATGGTATAACGTTATGTGGTATAACGTTATAACGTATTACGTTATATGGTATTACGTTATAACGTATTACATTATATGGTATAACGTTATAACGTATTACGTTATATGGTATTACGTTATAACGTATTACGTTATATGGTATAACGTTATAACGTATTACGTTATATGGTATTACGTCAAAACGTATTACGTTATATGGTATAACGTTTTTAACGTATTACGTTATATGGTATTACGTTATAACATATTACGTTATATGGTATAACGTTATAACGTATTACGTTATATGGTATTACGTTATAACGTATTACGTTATATGGTATAACGTTATAACGTATTACGTTATGTGGTATAACGTTATAACGCATTACGTTATATTGTATTACGTCATAACGTATTACGTTATATGGTATAACGTTATAACGTTTTACCTTATATGGTATAACGTTATAACGTATTACGTTATATGGTATAACGTTATAACGTTTTACCTTATATGGTATAACGTTATAACGTATTACGTTATATGGTATAACGTTATAACGTATTACGATATATGGTATAACGTTATAACGTATTACGTTATATGGTATAACGTTATAACGTATTACGTTATATGGTATAACATTATAATGTATTACGTTATATGCTATAACGTCATATGGTATAACGTTATAACGTATTACGTTATATGGTATAACGTTATAACGTATTACGTTATATGGTATAACGTTATGTGGTATAACGTTATAACGTATTACCATATATGGTATTACGTCATATGGTATAACGTTATAACGTATTACGTTATATGGTATCACGTTATAACGTATTACGTTATATGGTATTACGTCACAACGTATTACGTTATATGGAATAACGTTATAACGTATTACGTTATATGGTATAACGTTATAACGTATTACCTTATATGGTATAACGTCATATGGTATAACGTTATAACGTATTACGTTATATGGTATTACGTTATAACGTATTACGTTATATGGTATAACGTTATAACGTATTACGTTATATGGTATTACGTTATAACGTATTACGATATATGGTATAACGTTATAACGTATTACGTTATATGGTATAACGTTATAACGTATTACGTTATATGGTATAACGTCATATAGTATAACGTTATAACGTATTACGTTATATGGTATAACATTATAACGTATTACGTTATATGCTATAACGTCATATGGTATAACGTTATAACGTATTACGTTATATGGTATTACGTTATAACGTATTACGTTATATGGTAAAACGTTATAACGTATTACCTTATATGGTATAACGTCATATAGTATAACGTTATAACGTATTACGTTATATGGTATAACGTTATAACGTATTATGTTATATGGTATTACATCAAAACGTATTACGTTATATGGTATAACGTTATAACGTATTACGTTATATGGTATAACGTTATGTGGTATAACGTTATAACGTATTACCTTATATGGTATTACGTCATATGGTATAACGTTATAACGTATTACGTTATATGGTATCACGTTATAACGTATTACGTTATATGGTATTACGTCACAACGTATTACGTTATATGGAATAACGTTATAACGTATTACGTTATATGGTATAACGTTATAACGTATTACCTTATATGGTATAACGTCATATAGTATAACGTTATAACGTATTACGTTATATGGTATAACGTTATAACGTATTATGTTATATGGTATTACATCAAAACGCATTACGTTATATGGTATAACGTTATAACGTATTACGTTATATGGTATAACGTTATAACGTATTACGTTATATGGTAAAACGTTATAACGTATTACCTTATATGGTATAACGTCATATGGTATAACGTTATAACGTATTACGTTATATGGTATTACGTTATAACGTATTACGTTATATGGTATAACGTTATAACGTATTACGTTATATGGTATAACGTTATAACGTATTACGTTATATGGTAAAACGTTATAACGTATTACCTTATATGGTATAACGTCATATGGTATAACGTTATAACGTATTACGTTATATGGTATTACGTTATAACGTATTACGTTATATGGTATAACGTTATAACGTATTACGTTATATGGTATTACGTTATAACGTATTACGATATATGGTATAACGTTATAACGTATTACGTTATATGGTATAACGTTATAACGTATTACGTTATATGGTATAACGTCATATAGTATAACGTTATAACGTATTACGTTATATGGTTTAACGTTATAACGTATTATGTTATATGGTATTACATCAAAACGTATTACGTTATATGGTATAACGTTATAACGTATAACGTCATATAGTATAACGTTATAACGTATTACGTTATATGGTTCAACGTTATAACGTATTATGTTATATGGTATTACATCAAAACGTATTACGTTATATGGTATTACGTTATAACGTATTACGATATATGGTATAACGTTATAACGTATTACGTTATATGGTATAACGTTATAACGTATTACGTTATATGGTATAACGTCATATGGTATAACGTTGTAACGTATTACGTTATATGGTATCACGTTATAACGTATTACGTTATATGGTATTACGTCACAACGTATTACGTTATATGGAATAACGTTATAACGTATTACGTTATATGGTATAACGTTATAACGTATCACCTTATATGGTATAACGTCATATGGTATAACGTTATAACGTATTACGTTATATGGTATAACGTTATGTGGTATAACGTTATAACGTATTACCTTATATGGTATTACGTCATATGGTATAACGTTATAACATATTACGTTATATGGTATCACGTTATAACGTATTACGTTATATGGTATTACGTCACAACGTATTACGTTATATGGAATAACGTTATAACGTATTACGTTATATGGTATAACGTTATAACGTATTACCTTATATGGTATAACGTCATATGGTATAACGTTATAACGTATTACGTTATATGGTATTAAGTTATAACGTATTACGTTATATGGTATAACGTTATAACGTATTACGTTATATGGTATTACGTTATAACGTATTACGATATATGGTATAACGTTATAACGTATTACGTTATATGGTATAACGTTATAACGTATTACGTTATATGGTATAACGTCATATAGTATAACGTTAAAACGTATTACGTTATATGGTATAACGTTATAACGTATTATGTTATATGGTATTACATCAAAACGTATTACGTTATATGGCATAACGTTATAACGTATTACGTTATATGGTATAACGTTATAACGTATTACGTTATATGGTATAACGTTATAACGTATTACGTTATATGGTATAACGTCATATGGTATAACGTTGTAACGTATTACGTTATATGGTATTACGTCACAACGTATTACGTTATATGGAATAACGTTATAACGTATTACGTTATATGGTATAACGTTATAACGTATCACCTTATATGGTATAAAGTCATATGGTATAACGTTATAACGTATTACGTTATATGGTATTACGTTATAACGTATTACGTTATATGGTATAACGTTATGACGTATTATGTTATATGGTATTACATCAAAACGTATTACGTTATATGGTATAACGTTATAACGTATTACGTTATATGGTATAACGTTATAACGTATTACGTTATATGGTATAACGTTTTTAACGTATTACGTTATATGGTATTACGTCATATGGTATAACGTTATAACGTATTACGTTATATGGTATAACGTTTTTAACGTATTACGTTATATGGTATTACGTCATAGCGTAATACGTTATATGGTATAACGTTATAACGTATTACGTTATATGCTATAACGTCATATGGTATAACGTTATAACGTATTACGTTATATGGTATTACGTTATAACGTATTACGTTATATGGTATAACGTTATAACGTATTACGTTATATGGTATTACATCAAAACGTATTACGTTATATGGTATATACGTCATAACGTAATACGGTATATGGTATAACGTTATAACGTATTACGTTATATGCTATAACGTCATATGGTATAACGTTATAACGTATTACGTTATATGGTACAACGTTAGAACGTATTACGTTATATGTTATAACGTCAAATGGTATAACGTCATAACGTATTACGTTATATGGTATTACGTCATAACGTATTACGTTGTATGGTATTACGTTATAACGTATTACGTTATATGGTATAACGTAATATGGCATAACGTTATAACGTATTACGTTATATGGTACAACGCTATAACGTATTATGTTATATGGTATAACGTTATAACGTATTACCTTATATGGTATAATGTCATATGGTATAAAGTTATAACGTATTACGTTATATGGTATTACGTCATAACGTAACACGTTATATGGTATAACGTTATAACGTATTACGTTATATGGTATAATGTTATAACCTATTACGTTATATGGTATAACGTTATAACGTATTACGTTATATGGTATAACGTTATAACGTATTACGTTATATGGAATTACGTTATAACGTATTACGTTATATGGTATTACGTCACAACGTATTTCGTTATATGGTATAACGTTATAACGTATTACGTTATATGGTATTACGTCATAACGTAACACGTTATATGGTATAACGTTATAACGTATTACCTTATATGGTATTACGTCATATGGTATAACGTTATAACGTATTACGTTATATGGTATCACGTTATAACGTATTACGTTATATGGTATTACGTCACAACGTATTTCGTTATATGGTATAACGTTATAACGTATTACGTTATATGGTATAACGTTATAACGTATTACCTTATATGGTATAACGTCATATGGTATAACGTTATAACGTATTACGTTATATGGTATGACGTTATAACGTATTACGTTATATGGTATTACGTTATAACGTATTACGTTATATGGTATAACGTTATAACGTATTACCTTATATGGTATAACGTCATATGGTATAACGTTATAACGTATTACGTTATATGGTATAACGTTATAACGTATTACGTTATATGGTATTACATCAAAACGTATTACGTTATATGGTACAACGTTAGAACGTATTACCTTATATGGTATAACGTCATATGGTATAACGTTATAACGTATTACGTTATATGGTATGACGTTATAACGTATTACGTTATATGGTATAACGTTATAACGTATTACGTTATATGGAATTACGTTATAACGTATTACGTTATATGGTATAACGTCATATGGTATAACGTTATAACGTATTACGTTATATGGTATTACGTTATAACGTATTACGTTATATGGTATAACGTTATAACGTATTACGTTATATGGTATTACGTTATAACGTATTACGTTATATGGTATAACGTTATAACGTATTACCTTATATGGTATAACGTCATATGGTATAACGTTATAACGTATTACGTTATATGGTATAACGTTATAACGTATTACGTTATATGGTATTACATCAAAACGTATTACGTTATATGGTACAACGTTAGAACGTATTACCTTATATGGTATAACGTCATATGGTATAACGTTATAACGTATTACGTTATATGGTATGACGTTATAACGTATTACGTTATATGGTATAACGTTATAACGTATTACGTTATATGGAATTACGTTATAACGTATTACGTTATATGGTATAACGTTATAACGTATTATGTTATATGGTATTACATCAAAACGTATTACGTTATATGGTATAACGTTATAACGTATTACGTTATATGGTATAACGTTATGTGGTATAACGTTATAACGTATTACCTTATATGGTATTACGTCATATGGTGTAACGTTGTAACGTATTACGTTATATGGTATCACGTTATAACGTATTACGTTATATGGTATTACGTCACAACGTATTACGTTATATGGAATAACGTTATAACGTATTACGTTATATGGTATAACGTTATAACGTATCACCTTATATGGTATAACGTCATATGGTATAACGTTATAACGTATTACGTTATATGGTATTACGTTATAACGTATTACGTTATATGGTATAACGTTATGACGTATTATGTTATATGGTATTACATCAAAACGTATTACGTTATATGGTATAACGTTATAACGTATTACGTTATATGGTATAACGTTATAACGTATTACGTTATATGGTATAACGTTTTTAACGTATTACGTTATATGGTATTACGTCATATGGTATAACGTTATAACGTATTACGTTATATGGTATAACGTTTTTAACGTATTACGTTATATGGTATTACGTCATAACGTAATACGTTATATGGTATAACGTTATAACGTATTACGTTATATGCTATAACGTCATATGGTATAACGTTATAACGTATTACGTTATATGGTATTACGTTATAACGTATTACGTTATATGGTATAACGTTATAACGTATTACGTTATATGGTATTACATCAAAACGTATTACGTTATATGGTATATACGTCATAACGTAATACGGTATATGGTATAACGTCATATGGTATAACGTTATAACGTATTACGTTATATGGTATAACGTTATAACGTATTACGTTATATGGTATTACATCAAAACGTATTACGTTATATGGTACAACGTTAGAACGTATTACCTTATATGGTATAACGTCATATGGTATAACGTTATAACGTATTACGTTATATGGTATGACGTTATAACGTATTACGTTATATGGTATAACGTTATAACGTATTACGTTATATGGAATTACGTTATAACGTATTACGTTATATGGTATAACGTTATAACGTATTATGTTATATGGTATTACATCAAAACGTATTACGTTATATGGTATAACGTTATAACGTATTACGTTATATGGTATAACGTTATGTGGTATAACGTTATAACGTATTACCTTG